>NC_043709.1:116267426-116268934 GCF_006229205.1 Suricata suricatta
TTTAAATTAAACTTACCTATGAGTTACTACCCTTTCTAGATAACTCTAAACGTTAGGGCACCTTTAAACAAACAATGGTGAACTAGACAGACATTTCTGATACACATCTTTCCTTCCCAAACAACAGCCCATGCCAGAACTCACTCTTGTCACCTCTGAAGACTCAGCTTTTGGTTCTTCAAAGTTGAAATCTTACCACAAACTAGAAATGTTTACTGTATTCTCTACCAAGGAGATGACATTATCAAAAGGGGAAGTCTTTATATTTCTTTAGTCTTAAATCTCTGGGATGAGCACATCAAGTATGACTGCGCTCATTTAAAACAATAATAACAAAGTGATAAAAATTTATTCATATTAAATAATGTTATGATTATTCATCTTATCAATGGCTTCCTTTTAGTTTATTAATTATTTTTTATACATAGTAAAAAAATAGGTCTAAAAACTATGTTGAGTACAATATTATTGCTTAGGTCACTTTAGGATCAGTTAAAGAAACCAACTAAAAAATAGTGTCCTACCTCATTTATGTAATGGGTAACTTTTTTTTAATGTTTATTTATTTTTGAGAGAGAGAGAGAGAGACAGAGTGGGAATGGGAGTAGGGCAAAGAGAGAGGGAGACACAGAATCCAAAGCAAGTTCCAGGCTCTGAGCTGTTTGCACAGAGCACAATGCGGAGCTTGAACCCACAAACCGTGAGATCATGACCTGAGTCGAAGCCAGACGCTTAACCAACTGAGCCATCCAGGCACCTCAGTAATGGGTAACTTATAATGTGTCAAGAGGAAACACTTGTCTACCAGACTGCGCCTTAGAAATGCCATTCTGGGATTGGTGTCACACGGATACTACATTGTATGTTAATAATTAATCTGTTAAATACCATTGAACCCTGAATGATTTTTTTCATAAATTATTTAAATTGCAGTAACTTGAATAATAATGATCTCTGGACTTACAGAGGCACATGCTAGAGGAAATGATGCTGCCGGTAGCATTTCACAAATGTTAAATATGGCTATTTCCCAAAGTCAAATACTCTGGTGGCTTAAAAAATTTATTAGGTAAGAAAATAAGCATTTGTAAATTTTCAAAACTATAAATAATTCACTGACCATAGGAGAAACTAACGTCAATTTTCATCTGAGATTTTTGCTGAAATTACTATGTTTGGTATACTGAGAAAAGACTGTAGGCTCTTAGGGGAATATCTATCTTCTGACATTCCCGCATTTGCTATAGGTACTTGGAGCCTTATTCTGATAAACTAAATTATGAATACTTCTCAAACCAGGGTCTAACACGTAATAAGTGTCCAATAAATGTAAGCTGTATTGTTATTATTACTCCTTGTTGAATCAAACAAGGCCAGAAGTGTGATTAGAAACAAAATTCAAATTTTGTGTTAAGTATGTCACTTAAAGCAGATGGTCATCATCCACAAATGTCTTTCTCGAATGTTGTCATTTCATAGAGAGACCGAGGTTTTGTTAGCATTACTAC
>NC_043709.1:116269034-116270538 GCF_006229205.1 Suricata suricatta
GTAGTAATGCTAACAAAACCTCGGTCTCTCTATGAAATGACAACATTCGAGAAAGACATTTGTGGATGATGACCATCTGCTTTAAGTGACATATTTAACACAAAATTTGAATTTTGTTTCTAATCACACTTCTGGCCTTGTTTGATTCAACAAGGAGTAATAATAACAATACAGCTTACATTTATTGGACACTTATTACGTGTTAGACCCTGGTTTGAGAAGTATTCATAATTTAGTTTATCAGAATAAGGCTCCAAGTACCTATAGCAAATGCGGGAATGTCAGAAGATAGATATTCCCCTAAGAGCCTACAATCTTTTCTCAGTATACCAAACATAGTAATTTCAGCAAAAATCTCAGATGAAAATTGACGTTAGTTTCTCCTATGGTCAGTGAATTATTTATAGTTTTGAAAATTTACAAATGCTTATTTTCTTACCTAATGAATTTTTTAAGCCACCAGAGTATTTGACTTTGGGAAATAGCCATATTTAACATTCGTGAAATGCTACCGTCAGCATCATTTCCTCTAGCATATGCCTCTGTAAGTCCAGAGATCATTATTATTCAAGTTACTGCAATTTAAATAATTTATGAAGAAAATCATTCAGGGTTCAATGGTATTTAACAGATTAATTATTAACATACAATGTAGTATCCGTGTGACACCAAACCCAGAATGGCATTTCTAAGGCGCAGTCTGGTAGACAAGTGTTTCCTCTTGACACATTATAAGTACCCATTACTGAGGTGCCTGGATGGCTCAGTTGGTTAAGCGTCTGGCTTCAACTCAGGTCATGATCTCACGGTTTGTGGGTTCAAGCTCCGCATTAGGCTCTGTGCAAACAGCTCAGAGCCTGGAACTTGCTTTGGATTCTGTGTCTCCTTCTCTCTTTGCCCTACTCCCATTCCCACTCTCTCTCTCTCTCTCTCAAAAATAAATAAACATTAAAAAAAAAGTTACCCATTACATAAATGAGGTAGGACATTATTTTTTAGTTGGTTTCTTTAACTGATCCTAAAGTGACCTAAGCAATAATATTGTACTCAACATAGTTTTTAGAACTATATTTTTACTATGTATAAAAAATAATTAATAAACTAAAAGGAAGCCATTGATAAGATGAATAATCATAACATTATTTAATATGAATAAATTTTTATCACTTTGTTATTATTGTTTTAAATGAGCGCAGTCATACTTGATGTGCTCATCCCAGAGATTTAAGACTAAAGAAATATAAAGACTTCCCCTTTTGATAATGTCATCTCCTTGGTAGAGAATACAGTAAACATTTCTAGTTTGTGGTAAGATTTCAACTTTGAAGAACCAAAAGCTGAGTCTTCAGAGGTGATAAGAGTGAGTTCTGGCATGGGCTGTTGTTTGGGAAGGAAAGATGTGTATCAGAAATGTCTGTCTAGTTCACCATTGTTTGTTTAAAGGTGCCCTAACGTTTAGAGTTATCTAGAAAGGGTAGTAACTCATAGGTAAGTTTAATTTAAA
>NC_043709.1:116270638-116353054 GCF_006229205.1 Suricata suricatta
GTCAGTTTATTTATCATACAATTTTGGGAGTGATTATTGTAATATTTAACCACTTGCATTCCTAGAGCTCTGTGAGAAAACAGGTGGGTTAACCTCGGTGGAAGTGAGGAATGAAATTGGAATATTAATAAAAAAGGAAAAGACATTAAACCAAATTCCTGAGAAGTAGTAGGCGCAAGATTGAATTCCCTTCTGAAGTAATAGGAGTTTCTTCAAACTAAAAGTAGAAACCGTGTGGAATATCAGAAGCTGTTATTGCGTACATTATTTGATCAAGCATTCAACTGAGTACTTACCAAGTTAACGCATCTATTAAAATACATTCACATTGGAAATGAGGATATTTTCTACAAATGATGTAGAAGTCTGAATTTGAACACATAACTGTGGTAGCCATTTAATGACAACTAATTGCTGTATCCAAGTCCTTGTAACTAACAACGGGTTCCTTTGTGTGCTATTCCACTACTTTTACATTTTTTTGACAAAAGCTTTGTGGAGCAGGAGATATGATTCCCATCTTGCAGGAGGGGAAAATGAGGTCCAGGCCCATGTTATATACCTGCCACAGGTCACAAAGCAGAGTCATTCATAAAATGTGGCTCATCACCTTGTCTTCAGGTGTGAGATGGAGCTAGTTTCCAGAGTCCTGGGTTTAAAATCCTGTATTAACGAGCAAAAACGCGTGAGAGATGTGAGTATCGTTGCATGTACCCATTGCCTTCCCAAAGGTGACTTTTATCAGGTTGTTCTATCAGTTTTCAGTGAGATATGGGGTGAGGGGTTAACAGTTAAAAATCTTCAGTAAGCTGGGTTGAAAATCTTGAGAGAGCTTAGTTTTGGGTTTACTTGATTGGGCTTTCCCATGTCCCGATGTTTCTTTCCTGAGCTTCCCTTCTCTTGTCTTTCTCCTCTTCACTGTCTTCCTCTCCTGTCTCTTCTCCCTAATTGGAGAAAGTTTCCCCACATTCACAAATTCTCTAGGTTGGTCTTCACAGTTAGCCTCACTTAGCTTTCTGGGAGGTGTTCACAGGTTTTAATATGGCTGCTTTAGAACTTCATGTCTTTTGTATTTTGTTAGCTACTTCTCTGTTATATATATAACCAAACCCAGTGTGAAGACTATTCAGGATTATAAGGTCTAGCCTTGATTATTGATATTGTGAAAAAAAAAGTTATTTCAGAGAAGCAAACTTGTATAACCAACACTTTAGACATTGAAATGTTGGATCACCACCAACAAGAAAAGAAACAGACACTCAACACATCTTTGACTCTGCAATCAGTAAAGATTTATTGGTGAATTTATGACAGAAGACAGAGTGGAGATCCATTAAACCCGCGTATGAAGAGGTGAGGTTTAGGAGGGCTATTTACTTGTATTCCCTATGATAATCCCACTGTGATTTTTCCTTTTCCCCAAAGGAAGTCCGTCAACAGAACCTGGAAAAAGCTGCGTGTCATTAAATCCTGGAAAAAATGCTAAATGGGAAAATCTGGAATGTGTTCAGAAACTAGGCTATATTTGTAAAAAGGGCAACACAACTTTGAATTCTTTTGTGATTCCCTCCGGTAAGTGGTCCATTTGATCGGCAGTGTATAAAATATTATCATTTAAAGAAGAAAATTATAGCTTACATAACTGTGGAATGACAGGTTTTGCTGGTCATTTATAGGGTAAGCATAATGATCTTCCTACAGAATTTCTTTTTGTTGGTTGCTGCTAATGGTCGCTAACATTTCCGGAGTGCGTTGGGGTGTTTGTGCGTGCACCAAGCCTTTGAAAGAACAGAAATAAGAACTCTGTTCTCCTAACAGCCCTGTGAGGTAGGCATGATCATTTACACATTCCAGATGAGGAAAAGGATAGTCAGAGGATACATGAACCTTACACATGTGACAAAACTGGAATGCAAACTAGGAAATAAATATCTGAAAGGGATGTTTTTATTATATTCTCACCATTTAAGGCTCCGTATGGGCTTGGATGTTTTAAGTTTCACATCTCACATGGAAGTCTTCACAGAAATGGGATAAAACATCCCAAAAGTACTAACTGAATTTTACATACAGACTAGACTCTGGAAAGAGAATCCAAGCCTGCTCTCTCTTACAATTTTATCAAAGAATTTAATTACGGAGGCAAGAATGCAGCCTCTTTTAAAAGCGACAAAAAGCAAACAACCTTCACTACACGCTGTTTCTGGAGAGATACTTAATGCTCTCGAGGGCTGTCTGCTGGATGGATTCTTTGCAGAAGTCTGACAGTGTGGCATTCTTGACTTTTCTCCTTGACTTTTCAAATCAATTTCATTGCATTGCTGGAAAGTCAAAAGGTAAAAAATGATAGAAAATCATAGTATTTTCCTTCTACCTCTTCCCTCTACCCATTTCTCCTCCCTGGTAAAGAACTGTTTCTGGGTATTTAGCCTCACCTGGTTATTCAATAAATGTATAAACAAATACGCTAATAATTATTTTTGTTTTATACAAATAGAAGCCTACTACACATATATTCTTTACTTTTTTCACTTAAAAATTTTGGACATCTCTCCATGTGATACATAAATAGCCTCTTTGTTCCTATGGCTGGATTGCAGAGAGAGAACATGTATATTTCACCAGTCACCTACTAATGAACCTTTCATTTACTTCCAATTTTTTATTATTACAAACAATCCTAGAGCGACTAACTTTATACACGTGTCATTTCATGCATGCGATTATTCCTTGCAGTGGCGTTGCTGGATCAGAGAGTTGGTGTGTTTGCAATTCTAATAGATACAGATATGGTCGAGATCTCCAATGGGTACAGATAAGGGTCGTGCTTCTCGGGTTTGATATTTATGGAGGCACCATTTTGACCTCAGTCATTTTTGTACTTCATCCCCTCTATTCCTCCTATAGGAGAAATAGTATACTTCTTTCGTCTTTGAAAAGCTCATACAGTTCTTCCAAAGATTGGAATTACCACTTTGGGGAAAAGGAGAATGGTTGTTTTATAGCTTTCCTGGTACAGGAAGCAGAATTTTGGAGCTTGGCCTTGTTCCTTACCCCTCAGCTGTAGGTTCCTCCTCTGTAAGGGAAATATTAATACCTGTTCTCCCTGTGACCATTTATTCCTACTGTCAAGCATTCAGTGATTATTCTGATCTCTCTGCTCTGCCTCACCTTGTTTCACTTGCTAACCTTTACTTTGACGTTGGTTTTTGAATTTCTCTGTATTTCCTGGATTAATTATTTTGGCTTATCTATAAGCTCAAATAAACCAGAGCTTGGAAAAGCATTTGAGAATGAAAATGATGCAGTGCCCATCACTGGTGACCATCTTGGGCAAGAGTTCTACCTTGAACCCCATTGGTCCTTCCAATGCTACCCTGTTTGTTCGTGAATCCTGGGTCTCTAGACCTGCACAGTCCAGTTTGGTAGCCACTTAACCACAAGTGGCCATTGAGAGCATGAATCCTGGCTAGTCTGAACTGAGATGTGCTTTAAGTATAAAATACATACTGCATTTCCAAGACTTAGCATGTGAAAACGTAAAATATCTTATCATTTATTTTTATTGATTACATGTTGAAATTATAATATTTTGGATATACTGGCTTAAATAAAATACATCATTAATATTATATTTATCCATTTCTTTTTACTTTCATTTAACATGGCTATGAGCAAATTTAAAACTATATATGTGGGCTCTCACTTGTGGCTTACGTTATTTCTCTTTTGGATGGTGTCACTCTATGGGAACAGCTGATCTTTTGTGGCTGTCCCATGGCACTCCTTTTCATTGGTTATCTTCATGTTTGTTTTTTAACATTTGTTTATTTTTGGGAGACTGAGAGACAGAGTGTGAGCAGGGGGAAGGGCAGAGGGAAAGGGAGACACAGAATCAGAAGCAGGTTCCAGGCTCTGAGCTGTCAGTACAGAGCCTGATGCAGGGCTCGAACTCATGAACTGTGAGATCATGACCTAAGCCGAAGTCGGCCACTCAACCAACTGAGCCACCCAGGAGCCCCTTTTCATGTTTTAAGGTATTTTTAAAGGTCCTCTGTTCAGTTTTTGAGGTCCTCAGTATTTGCTGCATTATTTTCACCTTCTAGGTAGCAAAATCAAAATATCCCAGCAGAGGGCTCCAGAGCTATACTAAGTTTTTTTCTTTTTACTTTTCTTTTTCCCTTCCTTCCTTCCTTCCTTCCTTCCTTCCTTCCTTCCTTCCTTCCTTCCTTCCTTCCTTCCTTCCTTCCTCTCTCTTTCTCTCTTTCTTTCTTTTACTTATAACATGACAGTGTGTAACATACAATTGTATTGAGGGGCTAGAATTTTTAAGTATGTGCATTCTTTTCTGTTACAATAATGCAGTCGTCGTGGGTGACTGTTTACTTAAATGACTACTGTAAACAGAATCCTGGACTCAGACAAAGATGTGGCAGACAGACCCAAGTGATCAAGGAAAAATGGCTTGAAGGGATTCATGAAAGAAGAGCAAACATTCACTATATTGAACATGTACTAAGGCAGCACATTTGAGAACATTTACTACCAAACAGATATGTACATTAACATTCCTTTGGTAATAGAATCCCTCTTGAAGCAAGGTGTATTGCTGAACTGCAGTTTGAGATCGTTTCTGTAGAGGGTAATGCTAAGCTGCTGCGCTATCACATATACCTTCAGTTCTTTTCCTCGATTCATCACTCCTGCCCCGCGTCAGTTCTAGGGTGTACAGGGAGGAATAATGGGCGGCTCTGCCTACAAACATCTTTCCCATCACTTTCCCCAGCTCATTACTATTATAGTGCATGTTTTTGCAGTGTGACATCAAGATTTATGAAATTAGGCCCTAACTGTTAGTGTTAATAACTAGGATGTTGGCCACTATTACTTGTGGCTTAAATAATAATTGTATGGTATTTGCAGTTTATAGGAACATGATCTCAGATGCTTTCTGGTTCAGAAGAACTCAGTGAGGATGGGTAGTTGAATATTAGTATTAATATGGAAGTGTTTATATATATATATATATATATATATGGAAACTTTGGTTCATGTGATGTGACTTGACCAAGGTCACACAACTTGTGGCAAGTTCAGGTGTTGTCTGAAAGGTTCTGAATCTAATTCCCTGTGATCACCAGAGTGTCGCATGCCATCTTGTGGGAGGAAGCCAGCGGGAGTGGCCCGGGCAGAGGCACAAGTGGCTAGCTCATGCTGTTGTGGTCTTGTTGGCCCTTCCGTCCCCACCCATTCTATTCCCCACTTTAACACGTTTTTTTGTGCTTGTTTTCTTTGTATTGCCCTTCTTCTGAGGAATGATTGGCTTCCTACTGTCCACGAAATAGAAGTAAACTGAAATCTTTCAGGGAATGTATTGTCTGTCCAATCTTTTGTGCCTCTAGCATTTACGTAACATGCTTCCTACAGGTTTGGTGATGATAAAATGAGACAATCTATTGCACCTTAGTGTGGCTTTGTAGGTACAATTTTTCTTAAAGAGTTTTCACCCTTAGCTTTCTTTTATTTTATTATTATTTTTTTAAAAGTTTATTTTTGAGAGAGAGAGAGCACGAGTGGGGGAAAGGCAGAGAGAGAAGGAGACAGAGAACCTGAAGCAGGCCCTGCGCTGTCAGCACGAAGCCTGACCAGGGTCACGATCCCGTGAATCGTGAGATCATGACCTGGGCCGAAGTCATACTCTAAACCGATGGAGCCACCCGGGCATCCCTAGTTTTATTTTAAAATGAAAGATGGATTCATACGGTTTGCAGTTGCAGAGCAAACACAACCTGGTTTGTCTCTTGTTTAATATGCATGCCCAAAATGAAAAACAAATGTTACCTTTATTTGCTTATAACTGTGAACTGGTTTTTTATATAGAATGACAGAAACTTGTTATAATTAAATCATTCTTCCCTTTTAAATGTTTTCCAAACTCTTTTTTTCTCTAGAAAGTGATGTGCCCACTAACTGTCCAAGCCAGTGGTGGCCCTACGCAGGTCACTGTTACAAGATTTACAGACAGGAGAAGAAGATCCAAAGAGATGCCTTGATGGCGTGCAGGAAGGAAGGTGGCGATCTAGCCAGTATCCACAGCATCGAGGAATTTGACTTTATCTTCTCCCAGCTGGGATATGGTGAGAACCTTCATATCCGTAAAATGCTTGGCTCCTCCCACTCTCCACCCATCGCTAGAAAATTGAATCATAAATGTTGAATTTAATGATTTAAAATTAATAGATGACTTAATATGTAAATATTAACCAGGCTTACAAAGCAAAGATTGTTTAGACACGTAAAGAGTTTTTATCGTGAAGAAAGAATTTGACTTATTTTTCTTTTACTATGTAATCAATTGATGGGTAGTTTTAAAAATATTTTTTTCCTTATATAATCCAGATTCAGAGCAGCCTACCTTGAATTTGTCAATAATATTTCATTTATCAGAAGTATTTTTGTATGCATTTTCTTTTTTCTAATATTTTTTTAATGTTTATTTTTGACAGAGAGAGAGAGAGAAAGAGAGAGAGAGAGCATGAGTGGGGGTGGGGAGTAAAGAGACAGGGAGACAGAATCCAAAGCAGGCCCAGGCTCTGAGCTATTGGCACAGAGCCTAACATGGGGCTTGAACTTGGGAACGGGGAGATCCTGACCTAGGCCGAAGTTGGATGCTTAACCAACTGAGCCACCCAGGTGCCCCTGTATTTTTTTCCTTAATGCCTATATTTTCTCTCTCCAGAAACATCTCTACATCTATACTCTGGATTTTCTTTCTTTCTTTTTTTTTTTAAGTTTATTTATTTTGAGGGAAAGAGAGAGCAAGTGGAGGAGGGGCAGAGATACGGAGACAGAGAGAATCCCAAGCAGGTTCTGCACCGCCAGTGTGGAGCCGGATGCAGGGCTTGAACTCACAAACTGTGAGGACACGCTCTGAGCTGAAATCAGGACTCTGGCTCTCAACGGACTGAGCCACCCAGCCGCACTTATTTTCTTTGTTAATCTAGCTAGTGCCGGTGTGGTGTTGAGCAGCCGAAGAAACAGGCTATTTGATTGGGGTGGTTGGGTGTTGGCCTAAAACTTTAAAGAAATGTATGCCTCAATTTTAGGTATGTAATTTAAAGATTATATAGAAGATGTACTAAACAAAATAGTGTAAAGCTTTAAAAAATTGGTTCAATCAATCAATCAATCAATCAATAAACAAACGATGGAGAAAATGAGCCGGGAATACTCACCCGGAAGCGGAGGCAGGCGAGGAGGAGCCTAAGGATACGGGGCGCTTGGCGGTACCTGCTGATTCAGGGTTCATCATTTTCTGTTTCCACCCCTGAGACTGCTGCACCGCCCCAGCTGTCCATCCCCAGCCCTCACAGCAGAGGAAATGATGGTGGCGAGGGTGACCACTGCTTCCTGACATGTAGAGCCTGAAAACCAATAGGAGTCCGTGGCGAGGGGAAAAGACCAAACAGGACAGATAGACAGGAATTGGGAAAGTTGTCCCAGAGAGAGACTGCAGAGACCCCCAGAGCACTAGTGCTTCTGCCCCTGGGCCAGATGGATTCTTTCTGCTCTGCGCTTGGTAGGGCCTGGTAATAGCCTGCTGCTGCCTGTATGCAATTTCTTGATGTTGTATGTTTACTCATTCTGGAGAAATCAGGCTGGGCGATATCGACCATCTAGTGACCTAGGCTGAAGTTGGATGCTTAACCAACTGAGCCACCCAGGCGCTCAGGAATCAGTACTGATAGATCTGAATAGTATCATGACATACAAGTCACAATACTTAGAGCAGGTGATAAAGTGTTCCAAATGAATCAGTGGGAAACAGATCGGTTAAGATACCGTAGGACCAAAGAGCAAATTTATATAACATGATGGGGTAATGGGAGAAGCGTATATGTTTATTGCTATAGTTAATGTAGGGAAGCTGGGTGGCAAAAGTTGTGTTTATTTATTTATTTATTTAGTAGTGTTTTATTGAAGTATAATTGACATATGTTTTATTCGTTTCAGGTGTACAACATAGTGATTGTACATGTGTATTCATTGCTACATAATCACCACAATAAACCTGGTTACCAATATTGACTATGGTCACCATGCGTGCTTTACACTTTCCTGACTTTTAAATTTTTATAACTCGAAGGTTGTACCTCTTGATGCCCTCACCCATCTGCCCCCCAACCCCCTGCCTTTACTTCTGGCCACCACAAATCTATTCTCTGTATCTATGACTTTTGTTTTGTTTGTACATTTGATTTGCTTTTTATTTTTTAAAAAAACAAGCGTTTTAAAAATGCTTATTTAGTTTAGAGAGAGAGAGCACAAGAAGGGGAGGAGCAGAAAAATTTTAATGTTTATTTATTTGGGAGAAAGGAGGAGAGAGACAGAGCACGAGTGGGGGAGGGGCGGAGAGACAAGGAGACACAGAATCCAAAACAGGCTCCAGGCTCTGAGCTAGCTGTCAGCCCAGAGCCCGATGTGGGGCTCGAACCCATGAACCATGAGATCACGACCTGAGCCGAAGCCAGACTTAACCAGCTTAACCAGCTGAGCCACCCAGGCGCCCCTATTTTTAATTTGCTGAGGAATCTCCATACTCTCTTCCATAGCGGCTGCACTGACTCATATTCCCACTAAGAGTGCATGAGGGTTCCCTTCTCTCCACATCGTCACCGACACTTCTTATTCTTGTCCTTCTGAGAATAGTCATTCTGATAGGTGTTAGGTGATATCTCATATGGTTTTAATTTGCATTCCCCTGATGATTGGTGATTTTGAGCTTCTTTTATAGCATGTCTGTTGGCCATCTGTGTGTATTTTTTGGAAAAATTTCTATTTGAATCCTTTGCCTATTTTACAATCAGATTATTTGGGTTTTTTTTTTGCTATTAAACTGTATGAATTCTTTATATAGTTTAGATTTAAGCCCTTAATGAATATATGATTTTCAAATGTCTTTTTCCTTTCAGTAGGGTTACTTTTTCATTTTGTTGCTAGTTTCCTTTACTGTGCAGAAGCTTTTTAGTTCGATGTACTCCCATTTGTTTATTTTTGCTTTTGTTGCCATTGCCTTTGGAATCAGATCCAAAAAATACTACCAAAGCAATGTCAAAGAGCTTACTGCTAATGTTTTCTTCTGGGAGTTTTATGGCTTCCAGACTTACATTTAAGTCTTTATTTTGAATTAATTTTTGTGTGTGGTATAAAATGCGGTCCTGTTTCATTCTTTTGTAAATGGCTTCCAGCTTTCCTAAAACCATTTACTGAAAGGACTGTGCTTTCTCCAATCCATGAGCATGGGCTATCTTTTTATTTGTGTCTTCTTCAAATTCTCTCATCAACGTCTTACAGTTTTCTTTTACCTTCTTGGTTAAATTATTCCCAGTATTCTTTTTGTTGCAATTGAAGATGAGATTGTTTTCTTCCTTTCTCTTTCGTATAGTTCATTGTTAGTGTATACAAAAAGGCAACAGATTTTTATTGAATTGTTTTGTATCCTGCAACTTTATTGAATTTATTAGTTCTAACTTTTTTTTGTTTTTTTGGGTTTTTTTTTTGGTGAAGTCTTTGGTGTTGTCTATAAGATCATGTCATTGGAAATAGTGATAGTTTTACTTCTTCCTTTCTAATTTATATGCCTTTTATTTTTTATTCCTGCCTATTGCTTTGCCTATAACTTCTAATATTATGTTGAATAAAAGTTGCAAAAGTGGGCACCTTCTCTCTTTTTATCTGACTAAGTCTAGCTAAAGGTTTGTCAGTTTTGTTCATCTCTGCAAAAAACCCTACACCCTGGTGGAGTTTTTGGCAAGACTAGGTCTCTGTTTCTCCTACCTGTGTCAATATGGCTTTTCAGTTTTTGTTGTAAAGCAGTTGTTCAGCTGTTATGAGGTCCCTTCCAGAGGGAATTATTCCATATGTAGCTATCAATTTGTTGTATGCACGGAGGATGTTAGTTCAGGACCCTCCCGTGCTGCCATCTTGAACCGCCTCTGGCAGAGGCTGCTTTAAAATTCAGCTGAGAGTGGTGCCTGGGTGGCTCAGTTGGTTGGGCCTCTGACTTCAGCTCAGGTCATGATCTCACGTTCGTGGGTTTGAGTCCTGCATTGGGCTCTGTGCTGACAGCTCAGAGCCTGGAGCCTGCTTTCGATTCTGGTCTCCCTCTCTCTCTGCCCCTCCCCGCTCATGGCTCTGTCTCTCTCTGTCTCAAAAATAAATTTAAAAAAACATTAAAAATTTTTTAAAATAATAAATTAAGCTGAGAAATTAAAAAATTAATAAATGTTCACTAGGGAAACCTTCCCTCTTTTTTTTTTTTTATCATGGATAAGACTTCTTTAGGGGTGCCTGGGCGGCTCAGTTGGTTAGCGTCCGGCTTCAGCTCAGGTCATGAGCTCACGGTTCGTGGGTTCCAGCCCTGCATCAGGCTCTGTGCTGACAGCTAGCTCAGAGCCTGGAGCCTGCTTCACATTCTGTATCTCCCTCTCTCTCTGACCCTCCCCTAGTCCCACTGTCTCTCTCTGTCTCTCAAAAATAAATAAAGAACATAAAAATTTTTTTAAAAAAGACTTCTTTATTTTAAACAGCAAAAATAATATTGATAAAGGAAAGCCAAATTACAAAATTATGATTTCTGAATCAAAAGCCTAGAAAACCTTTCTAGCTAGTTGAGCGAATATCTTTTTTGTAGATTTTTTTATATTGATGGTGGAAATAACGTGGAGAAATTGAGACTCACACACCTAAGTAATGACTACCTCAATTAAGACAGCTTCCCTAATGGATTCATATCAGTTGGTTTAACAATGGCTTACACTTGTGTATTATATATTTTTACAGAGTGTAGGCTGTGCTTAAGAATTATAAAAGCGGGGGGGCACACAATTTAGTGAGAACTCTTAACATTTTATTTTAATTGTGGGACTTGGGAGTTTGGGGTTTTATTTTTATTTTATTTATTTATGGGAGGGGGGAGCTTAGGTTTTTATTAGCTTCGAATCTAAATCCTGAAAAGAAAGGGCATATGAGGTCATTTTGAAGCTTGTATTTGCTGCCCAAAAGATCATGATCTGTCAAATTAAGCGAAAGAAAAGGGAATCATCCTGGCACTGCCGTCCATGCTTCGTGGTGCTGGAAACATCTGCCGTGGCTGGCAATGGGCCAGTCAGGGACTTCTCCAAAACCAAGTTGAAAGACAACTTTTAGGAGGAAGAGACGAAACCATTTAGGGAAATTCCTATACAGGGTGTCATTTTTCTCATTTTCTACTACAACATCATCTTTACAGTTCTTTAGCAAGTAATTTTATTTTTACCATTTAAAGAACAAAAGTCAAGTAGTCATGATGAAATTCCCAGTAGTACAAACTAAATAGGTATTGAATTGTGCATTCATTGTTTTTTTTGAATTTGCAAATGTCTATGTTTCTAGGCATGAAGACCTAGGCCTTACGTGTCATTCATTTTAGTTATAATGTGTAGAATGTTTGGAATTATAACTACAGATAAGATCAATAATGTTCTTCATAGAATTTTAAAACAAAATGATGACATTTTATGTCTATACCTGGTTGGTTTTGTTTTAATGTTTATTTGTTATTTAGTTGAGTTTTTCTAGTATTTTATGGTCAAAATGATTACAGATTCATTTATATTTATAGACTAATAAATAAGTCCTGTCAGGAGAGACAGCTCAACTCCTCAGTTTATGTTTCCTCTCACGCCTAGTACAGTTATGAAGACTTAGCAGAAACATCCAGAGTGCTCTTAATAACAACATAGTAAGTAAAATGGAAGTGGTTTTTAATAGTACTTTAAAACATTCATGAGATTTAATCATACTCAAATAGATTAATATATAAGTAAGCTGTCGTATTTCTGACACGGTGAGTACAGTTTGCATGGAAAGTTATTTACAACTGAAGAGTAGCTTCACAGAATAGCGGATAATGATGGACCGACCTCAGCCTCATTTTAGCAACTCCCAGGAGATCCAAGTCACACTTGCACAATAAGAGATGCGCTTTGCCTCCGCCGTGTAAAGAATACATTGCACAATGAAACTAATATTGACAACATAAAGTGTAGTTGACAGATTAACACTCAAGAGGATGGTCTTTTATCTGTTAAAATATTAAGGGAGTAGAACTTTTGTTAATAAAGCAGGGAGCCTTCCTTTCCTGATAACCTCCTGATTTTAGGAAAGAAAACATGTGTACACTGCTTTTGTGTTTTTCTTCCTGTTTAGAGCCAGACGATGAGTTATGGATCGGCTTAAATGACATCAAGGTCCAAATGTATTTTGAGTGGAGTGATGGCACCCCAGTGACATTTACTAAGTGGCTTCGGGGGGAGCCGAGCCATGAAAACAACAGGCAGGAAGACTGTGTTGTAATGAAAGGCAAGGTAAGGCACATTTATCTGCTGATCTAGCAAAAGCCACAGGGTATTTTCCGTTCTGCCTCGCTGATTACATATTATTGTTTGGGTTGTTTCTAGTCTATGTGATCTATCTATCTATATTTTGCTTGTTTAGCGAGTCAAATTTTCAAGGGGACTAGATAAGCATCGGACAGAAACTTTCGGTGCAGGGATGAAATTAACCAGTAACCAATATTCATACGTTTCTCATGCTGGGTTCTAAATGGCGACACGTATGACTTGACTGATCACATTAGAGCTTTGGTTCAGCTTTTGACTCCTTGCTCTGAGTAGATGCACTTAGATCTGAGTTTCACGGTCTGCAATCTGTTCTTGGAGAGCTACATTTGTTCTTTTAGGTGACGTGGAGATGTCGAGTGTGAAAAGATTGCTTCCACGTCCTAAATAGGACGTCAGTGACTGAAGAATATCATCAAATTATCTTTTATTAATGGAGGATGAGCACGGGGGTTAAGAGGCTGGGTCTGGATGCTTGGCTTATTTTCTCATTTACAAAAAGGGCATTCTAATTGTACCCAGCTTAACAGGGAGTCTAAAAATTAAATGGGTTAATGCACGTAACAAGCACCGTGACTGACCCAAACCAATTGTTCAGTAAGTATTAGCTGCTGTTTCATTGTGGTTGTTTTCGTTGTGATTCATTGATTGTTTTTAAATGTTTATTGTTGAGAGAGAGACTGAGACAGGGATAGAGTTCAAGCAGGGGAGGGGCAGAGAGAGAGGGAGAAACAGAATCGGAAGCAGACTCTAGGCTTCGAACTGTCAGCACAGAGCCTTTTGCAGGGTTCGAATTCATGAACCGTGAGATCACGACCTGAGCCAGTCAGATGCTCAACCAGCTGAGCCACCCAGATGCCCCTCATTGTGATTAATTGAAAGCTCAAGAAAAGAGTAGGTATAAACTACTAAAAGGATCGGCAGAAATGTGTCCTGGGAAGAGGAAACCAGAAAGCATCATTCTTACAAAGAATTGAAGGAGAATATGGCTGAAAGGAGTTAGAGGCGGGGGGAAGGCTAGTGAGTGTTGAGGTTGAGAAAATGTGATTTAATTCAGGAGTGGCAAGACTAGTTTTTCAATTTATAGCCAATACTCTCTGGCTGAAGGTTGAGTACCAGATGGTAGTAGTTGCAACTTAGTGAGAAATGAGGAATTAGAGGCAGACAGTAGAGAAGGTTTCTCCAGGGGTAGCAGTTACCTGAAGGAGAGGAGACGTTATTTTGACGTGAAGTCTTTGAGGAAGGGGGAGAAGGTGGAATTGGAAGCAGGGTGGGAGGCAGAGCCGCAGACGCAGGAGGACACTCCTCACTACAGATTGGAAAAGGGAGGAGAGATGACTAGCTTCAAGATATGTTTTCAAGTTTGGTGCATTGGGTAAGGGCGCTTCTCTGGATGGCTTTCTCTTTTCTTGGTTAACTTGGAAACAGCTGACGAGAGAGGCTTCATGTAGACCTTCCGTTGGCATAAAATCACTTAGGGGCTTATAAGCATTCTCAGTTTCTCTCTAGATCCTTCTACACACTGGCACAGACAGCCACAATATCAAAACATATTGGGGCTCAAATCCCTTTTTACACCTTTCTGGCCAAAGTCAATTTGCTGTTTCCTTATAACATGTCAATTCGCCTTTCCTTTTCAGAGAGGCCATTTTTCTCTTAAGAACCCCGAATCTTTGTTTCCCTTCCCTGAGACACCATGACAAAATGGCCTCAGAGTTGAACAGCTGATAATCGTCTGTTTTTCCTCTTTGCTTTCTGTAGGACGGGTATTGGGCAGATAGGGCCTGTGAGCGGCCTCTTGAGTACATCTGTAAGATGAAATCACAAACCCAACCTTCTGGAACAATAGAAGTCGCAAAGGGCTGCCGGAAAGTGAGTATACAATATATGCAATTATTTCAGACCAGCAAACATTCTGTGCTATCTTGGCTTTATTTTTTGCCTGGGAAAGTGCTGTATTACTGTCGTAGGTAGCCAAATGTTCTGACTTTTTAAATATTCCACAGTTTATTGTCAGTATTTGGTATTTGTTCTCCCTGAAGCCTTCTTCAGGTGCTCCGAAGAGCTATTAGCTGTAGCTAATATGGGTGCACGTGATCAGCGGTAACTTTCGGAACGTCGGGAGAATTCTCCCACCCCAAATGGGGGAGCAAGAACAGAGAATACAACCACACACCCATGGAGCCTCGTGAGGGTAACAAGAGTCAGAGGGTTATGGTCATGGAAAGAAGGGTCACTGAGGCAATACTAGTCGACAATCCTATAGGTTGTAGGAACACTTCCAAAAGATAACCTTGAATTTCAGATAGCCAACTCTCCTGTCATTTTTCTCCATTTATAATATTTTTGAGAAGGCTATGTCTGACGGGGATACTTCCAAGTAGATCACTGCGGTGGGGGGGAGGGAAGGGGGGAGACCAGGGAGCTGGTCTTCAAACTGGATTAAGCCTGGCCGTCTTATTGCACATCACCCTCACCTGTATGGCAGTTGGTGTTACACCTCCCTGTAGCTCTTCTAGTTCTTTGAGGTTGAAGCAAATGACCTCTGGGAAACAGTTTCTAAATCCACAAAGAAACTACAAAATACAGAGCGCATGGTTATCGACTTCCTGTCTAACTGCTGAATTGTTTGTCTTCCTCTTTTTTTTCCTTTCTCACTTCTCTTGGATAAAAATAAAGTAGAAACCAATTTTCTTTCCAAGCGTGTTATGTTGTGATAAGATTGTCTTATAGCAGATACCAGAAAGCCGAGAGTCCATGAAACACAATTGAGTCCTGTTCAAATAAACCAGAAAGAAACATTGAGCAGGGGCACCTGGGTGGCTCAGCCAGTGAAGCCTCCCACTTAGGCTCAGGTCATGATCTCATGGTTGGTGAGTTCGAGCCCTGTGTTGGGCTCTGTGCTGAGCGCTCAGAGCCTGGAGCTTGCTTCAGATTTTGTGTCTTTGTCTCTCTGCTCCTACCCACCTCCCCTCTTAGAAATAAATAAACATAAAAAATTTTAAGAAAAAGGAAACATTGGGCGGATATGGAAAATCAGAGCTGTTAGAGACATAACAGATCTTTGTGATGATCAAAATCCCCCCTTTAATTTTTGTTTTGGATATTCAGCCCAGAGAAGCTTCCACTTTCTTAGAGTGCCTGAAGCAAGGCTGGAACCCCAGGACCTTGACCTCAGGTCTCTACACTTAGACTACTGGCTTTACTTCCAGGGCACTTACGTATTCTTTGCCTAATCATATGCACATGTGTCTGTGCATATTATTGTAATTTTCTAGAGATAATAAATATTCCTTCAATGTTATTGCTTCTATACAATTAATCAAAGTTTATATATGTAGCAGAGTTTATAAAGTTCATATGCATAGTCTAGTAATTGTCATATCTACAACATGTGATAAAATTCAATTTCATCCTTAGGGCGGTAATAAGAAATATGAAAAAAACATCCACAAATGTTGGTTGAGTGTGGTTATTCTGTTAATGATCTTAACGGATAAGTGCTACGTTCCTGATTAGACAGAAGGGAAAACTGAAGCTCAGAATTTGTCCAGTTAAAAAAATACCTGCCATAGATGGTGACTTCAGAGAGCTAGGAAGAGTAGAAAAAAAAAATCCACTCACCAGCAAAGAAAGATAACAAGATTTTTTTTTTTCATCTGGGCCTGGGCACTCAGTAATGTGGAGATCTTTTGGAGATTCAAAACCACAGGCCTGATCTCAGGTTCATTTTTCAGTTCATTGCTACCTTTGTGGGAAATCTAGTACAAAGTGACCCTGAGTCGCTGATATTCCTGGATGTTTGATAGAGGCAAATGTAAAGCCTCTTTATATAGAAGTTCCTTTTCCCTGGCTGAGGAGGAATCTCTCAGATGAGTTTGAAACCCGAAATTATAAAGTCTGCTACCAGGAGCTTTAGGTGTGGAATTAACGGACATGACATTCAAACGAATATGCTTTTCTTTTAATGTGTATTTATTTATTTTGAGGGACGAGGAGGCGCAGAGAGAAGGAGAGAGAATCCCAAGCAGCATAGAGCCTGACTCAGGGCTTAATCCCATGAACTGTGAGATCATAACCTGAGCCAAAATCAAGAGTCAGGCATTTTTAAATACTTACAGAAAAAAGGTGAATTTAAAACCATGGACCAACCAACCAAGTTTGTTATTTAGTGCTTTCATTATGATTTGCTTCTAAATATTTTTTAGTTCCATTAAGATTTCTTTGATCCTTGAATTATATAGAGGAGTGGAATGTGTGTGTGTGTGTGTGTGTGTGTGTGTGTGTGTGTGTGTGGTTTTGGTGGAAGTGATGGGGATTTTGTTTGATTTTTAGTTCCTAAATATTTAGATATTCTTGATTTTAATTTCACTGCATTGTGGTCATATGGAGTTTAGGTTGTGTTACTTGTCAAGACTTTATGGTCTAGTTAACAGTCAGATTTTGTAACTATTTAGTGTGTGCTTGAACAGAATAATCTTTGATTATTGGGTTCAGGGCTCTCTATATGTTGACTCAATCAATTTTAACAATTTATATTATCCAGATATTCTGCATTCCTAATATTTAGTCTCCTTGACAAAATATACTCTTTACCAGTTCTATAAATGTTCGTTTTATATACTTTGAACTGCGTTAATCTTTCTGATGCATCAGCTCTTGGTAGTGTAATTACTTTCCTTATTCATACTAATGTTTTCTTAAGCCAGAAAGTCAATTTTAAATTAATTGCCACAGAAGCTATATTTGCTTGGGATTTTCCTAGAATCTCTTTTTTTGACTGATTGCTTTTAATAGTTCTATGTCATCAAATGACTCTTATAAAAATATATCTGCACTTTTTTAATCTCCTTTGAGGAACTCTTGGTTTTTTACCGGCAAACATGAGTTTAGATTTTTGTTTTGTACATTTATATATTTGTGTTTATTTTTACCATCTTATTTTGAGCTTTATTTTGTTCAGCGTTCTGTTTTCTATTCTATCTTGCTGTCTTTTCCTACATCCCACTGGTTCTCTTGAATATTTTTACCCCATTTTTCTCCTCTCTGGGTTTGGGAATGATTCTATTTTAATGGTTAACCTTGTTTTTAACATGTATTTCTGACTTGAAGTTAATAAACATCTCTCTGTTTCCTGAACAAAATAAAGTTTATTACTCACTTAAACATTAAAATTTTTTTAACTTGAAAATCATGTTAGACTCTCAAGAAATTGAAAAAGAGAGTCCAGAGAATTCCCCTGGACCCTCCACTTTGCTTCCTCTGGTGGAGTAAAACGTTATAGTGGGGTAATTACATGGATACAATAGATTAACTACACTGCACATCTTCTGTTTGTCTTTTAAAATGGGGACATTAATGTTTATTTATCTCACAGGATCTTGTAAGAATTAAATATGTAATACTGATAAAACTCTTTTTAATGTCTTTCTCTAATTTTATTTTATTATTATTTTTTTAGAGTATGTTTTTTAAAATTTTATTTCAAGCCAAGTTAGTTAACATATAGTGCAATAACAGTTTCAGGAGTAGAATGTAGTGATTCGTCACTTAGATACAACACCAGTGCTCATCCCAACAAGTGCCCTCCTAAATGCGCATCACTCATTTAGCCCCCCCCCAATACCCCTCCAGCAAACCTGTTTTTCTCTGTATTTAAGAGTGTCTTATGGTTTGTCTACCTCTCTGTTTTGATCTTGTTTTTCCTTCTCTTGCCCTATATTCATTTGTTTTGTTTCTTAAGTTCCACGTATGAGTGAAGTCATATGATATTGATCTTTCTCTGACTGACTTATTTCACTTAAGCTACACATCTTGTTAATTTCCCATTCTTTAACTTTTCACCAGCAATTAGTTATTGTTGCTGTGAGTACAGGCATTTAGACATGGATTCACTAAGACATTTATTGGTTCCTTTGTTCAGTGTAGACCTTTAGCCCTCTTATTTCTCCTGATATAAACTTCCTTCTTGACAAAGTAAAACTTTTAGTGATACTAAATATATACATATACAAAAAATATACTTATGTATACACATATATATGTATATGTTTATATGCATGAATATATATATATATTTTTGGGGGGGGTATATGTATATATTTTAAAGTAGGCTCCACACCCAGCATGGAGCCCAGCATAGGGTTTGAACTCATGACCTGAGCTAAAATCAAGAGTCGAATGCTTAACTGACTGAACCACTCAGGATTACTTCATTTTTTCCTGGCCTTTATTTTTGCCATTGGAGTTCCTATTATTAGACTAATTCTTCTTTTTATCCTTATTAAAAATTTTTAAACATGTTTATTCATTTTTGAGCGAAAGAGACAGAGGCCAACAGAACACAAGTAGGGGAGGAGCAGAGAGAGAGGGAGACACGGAATCCGAAGTAGGCTCCAGGCTTCCAGCTGTCAGCACAAAGCCCAGTGAGGGGTTCAAACCCACAAACTGCAAGATTATGACCTGAGCTGAAACTGAGAATCAGACACTTAACTGAGCCACCCAGGCTCCCTAAGAGTTGGGATGCTTAAATGACTGAGCCACCAGGCATCCCTAATTTTTCTTTTTAAAAAATGGTTACTTGTATTTTCTCTGATTGATTTTAAGATCTACTCATTGTCTTTGCCATTCTTTTAATTTTTTTTTAATGTTTATTTATTCTTGAAAGAGAGATAGAGCATGAGCAGGGGAGGGGCAAACAGAGAGAGGGACACATAATCTGAAGCAGGCTCTGAGCTATCAGTACAGAGCCTGACGTGGGGCTCGAACTCATGAGCCATGAGATCAGAACCTGAGCTGAAGTAGGATGCTTAACCAACTGAGCCACCCAGATGCCCCTTTTCTTTGCCACTCTGCATGCTTTTAGTACAATATGTTGAGATTTGGATTAATTTTCTTCTCTTTGGTACTCAGTGTGCTTCTTCATTTTCAGAATTTATCTCTTAATTTTTAAATCTTGAAAATTATTGGGGTACCTGGGTGGCTCAGTCAGTTGAGCTTCCAATTTTGGCTCAGGTCATGATCTCCCAGTTCATGGGTTCGAGCCCCTCATCAGGCTCTGAGCTGTCAAAATCTGGAGTCTCCTTTGGATTCTGTGTCTCCCTCTCTCTCTGCTCCTCCCCTGCTAGGGCTCTGTCTCTCTCTGTCTCTCAATAATGAGTAAATGTTAAAAAAAATTTAATTATAAATCTTGAAAATTATCAGTCATTAATTTTATTTGGTGATTCTGAAATGTTCCTTAGGTTGAATTTCAACTTTATTCTATACTGTGTGTTCTCTCTGGGTTCTTTAAATCTCTTTTCATATGCTCATCACTGCTACATTCATTCAATTGACTAATCTTTCCAAAACCACATTTCTATATTTAACCTGGCCACTGAGGTTGTTTTCTTTTCTTTTTTTTAACTTTATGACTTTCTTTTCTAGAAATTCTATTTGTTATGCCTTCACATCCTCTTCTTTGCTCATAACATTTTGTTCTTTCATTATTGATTCTGCTTCTTTGTCTTCTTTTGTTATATCATCTGAAACATGCATATTTTTATATTTTTTTCCCAGAGAGTCAATTACTGACTTTTCAGAACATGAGCCTTACATGGTTTATAATTTTTGATTCAATCAGTGCCCATCCCCTTCCCACCCTAAGCCTCAAATGTCATAGTCTTACATGGCCTGTGTTGTGGAAATATTTCTATTGTGTGGTTCTGCATTTGACTTCTCTGAATGACTAGGAATTTCTCCTTTTGTAAACCGAGATTTATTTTATGGCTGATGGCCAAATACGCTCATTTGTATGGAGATTAGCACCCCTGCCCCAGACCCTCGTACCTTAATCTGGGTTTGATGCACGACAGGACAAGTACAGTGGCAGCTTGAGGATTTCCCATTCTCGTATTTTAGTTTTCTATCTGTTTTCAGTTCCTGGAGAGACCCTCTTCTTTCACTTGAATTCAAGTATGGAATTTTTTTCTTTAGTGTTATTTTTTTAAGTTTATTTATTTATTTTGAGAGAGGCTCAGAGAGAATCCCAGGCAAGCTCCACACTGCCAGCACAGAGCTGGAAGAGGGGCTCTCTCTCACCACCCATGAGATCATGATCTGAGCCAAAATTAAGGGAGAGGACGCATAACCCACTGAGCCCCCAGGCTGCCCCTGTTGTTTTATTTTTATTTTGCATTTCTGTGTGTTTTAAGGGTGGGAGAGGAACCACGCCAAATCGTGTTGTCAGAAGCTTAGTAAGTATTCTCCCAGGACCAGATGATACAGTTTTATAGTCATCATCTACTTTTGACTTTAGTAGGCGACTAGGCTTGCTCCTCTGCAAATTCTTCCTGTGGTTACCTATTCTAATACTGAAATCTTAGGCATTCTCTTCGGCCTCCCCAGTAAGCATTTCACAAATCACGATGTCTCAGAAGTGGAGAGAGTGCATGCTCTGCCCCCAGTTTTGTCACAATGTGTCGTATGAAGAATAACATCCTACTACTGTTTTCTTTACTCACATAATTGTCATTGCCTTTCACACTTTTCAGATTTGTGCTCTTTAGATACCTTTGTTATTTGATAATGGATGTTTCATGATAGGGAAATTATTAAAATAATACTATTTATTAAATATCTGTGATAATCTGCCTGATGACATCCACAGGGCTGGAAAAGACATGGCTTCTACTGCTATTTGATTGGACACACGCTTTCAACATTTGCAGAAGCAAAGCAAACCTGTGTAAATGAGAAGGCTTACTTAACAACCATTGAAGACAGGTATACAACTATCTTCTTTCTATTTTCATGTATGTCAAATAATGAAACATTTCCCTAGAAGCCTAAGCATCAACATGCTATCAATTTCTATAAATTACATATGATCTTGAGGTATGATTTACAGTAGTGAAAATCATGCTACATTCAAAGAATCCAATGAATTTGGATTCTTCATTGTAAGTACTATAAAATATTTTGCTCCTTTTAGAACTCAAAAGCAATATTCAGTCACATGATTTCACTGTGTTATATGAATTATATAATTTCATTATCATTTCATTTCAGAAAAGTAATATTCTAGTAAACATAGTTTATGGACCTAACTTTTTTCTGATCTAGTATATATCAAATTTTTTTTTAAGTAGAAGAAGTAGAATTTATTGGTTCAAAAATGCCACGTTCTAGCTTTACCACTGTCTCCACCAAAAAAGAGGGGAGAGATATTTACGACTACTTTACTATTCCTTTACACTCTTCTGTTCTTTTCCTTTTCTTTTCTTTTCTCTTCTACACTTTCCTTTCCTTTCCTTTCCTTTCCACTCCACTCCACTCCTCCACTCCACTCCACTCCACTCCACTCCACTCCTCTCCTCTCCTCTCCTCTGATAGTTTTGCTAGAGACCAGAAAATCACATAGATGTATTTTATATAACTTTTGACCTCTAAAGTACCAAGCACCTTTGAGGTTTTAGTCTTTATTTTCCCTTAATCTTTGCAAAGCACTGGATTAGGCACAGAAGAAACAAAAAAAACCTTTTTTAATGTTTATTTATTTTTGAGAGAGAAACAGAGAATCAGAGTGTGAGAGAGGGAAGGACAGAGAGAGAGGGAGATACAGAATCTGAAGCAGGCTCCAGGCTCCAAGCTGTCAATACTTAGAGCTCTCTGCGGGACTGGAACTCACAAACTGCGAGATCACGACCTGAGCCGAAATGGGACGCTCAACCAACTGAGCACCCAGGCACCCAAAGAAATTTGAAAATGTGCATTTGATTTGTCATAAAAAGGTGAAGACATATTGAGTTTTAATACAATAAGTTATATCCATTGGCCTTTCAAGACACACCTGATAAAATGTAAAGAATGATATTGTTCTGAACTACACTGAGTGCAGATCGATCTTGACTGATCAACTGATCCATTGGTTATTGAACTTTTGATTTATTGGGGCAGAGATTTCCCTATATTTTAGGTTTGTTTTCCCTTGCATTTTCTATATTTCTCTTCCGGAGCTCACTAACTGTGCTTAAATTTGGTTTCTAGACATTTGGGACAAATTGAGTTTGGGACTTTAAACATTTTTTTTTTTGTCTGTTCAGTTGAGAGAATGAAATTATTCAGATTAGAGTCAAGTAAACATTTTGTTACTGTAACCTCTACATTTCCTCTCTGCATACTCTGGAGTCACACATGTCTCTTTGTTCCTGGACACTGTGAACATCACTTTTTCACTTTTCTTTTGCTCCAAAGAAAAATTTTTGCCTACATTGCAGACTCATTATTTAATGTTTATCAGTTAAGGCCAACTTTGGTTACTTTACGAACCAAATTGTGTCATTAGCAGATTATGCCAAATACATCGATGAGATCAAAAGAGAAAATGTGGGAAGTTGTGATTCTCCTTCCGGTTCTTTCTAGAGATTGAATCTCTGCTTCTCTGTATGTCTCAATAATTTTCTCTTCTGCTTCAGACCTGAGGGAAGAGAATAAAATGTGGGGGAGAAATCCACCCAGAGTTTTCTGTCTATATCATCTTTGATAATGTTACGACCGCAGAATTGACTTGACCAAGAGCTGTGTAGGGCATCTGAAATATTTGGAAAGTTTTTTAAACAATGTATTTTAGAATGCTATCGTTTTCTCCTTTGCCTTTCCAGAGTCTCTTAACTTTCTCCTTTGCCTTTGCAGCAGTCTCTTAGTGGAAGGGCTGGTGAGGAATAGACAGACATGGTTTGGCTATATGTCATTTTATTCACCCAGCTCTATGATATTTTCCCATTTCCTTAGTAGAATTTGCATAATTTAAATGGCATATAACTTAAAACACGGTATGTTTAAGTACCAACTAAATCATAGCTCTAACACCTAATTAAAATGCTTTGCATGTTGCCCTTTGGAAAAATTCACGTTTCTAAAATGTAGTTAATTTTTTTCTTTTAAGATATGAACAAGCGTATCTAACTAGTTTGGTTGGATTGAGGCCTGAAAGATATTTTTGGACGGGACTTTCCGACGTACAAAACAAAGGCACCTTTCAATGGACCATTGAGGAAAATGTTCAGTTCACGCACTGGAATTCAGATATGCCAGGTATGAGCGATGCTGGGCTGAGGTTTTCACTCACCCCACAAGCGCGCTGGGCAAAGCCTAGTATCCCTCCGTGTACCTTTCTGAATGCACTTCATAAATTAATTGTGCTTGTGGCATTTTATATTTCATTCTTTTTTTGATTTCTCTAATTAGTTCTCAGTGGTCTAAGTAAACACAGAAGATAAAACTACTAGGTGTCTGGTATTGCTCTGTTTGAAAAATATTTATGAAATCCTAAATAAGCACAGATGTTCCAGATAGTAAACTTAAACTTAATCTGTAAACTTAAAATGATATTAAAGAGATTTAAAATTTGGGGATGCAGAGATGAGTGGGAATATTAGTGTGTTTCCGGGGCGGGGCAGGGAATCATAATTACACTGTCGTGTGTGTGCTGCCCTTCTTCGCCCTTTATATATCTTGGATTTTGTTTTATCCTTAGAAGAAACCTCTAAGGCAAGTTTAAGTACGTGGAAACTGGAACTCAGAAAATTTATGTGACTAGAAATATTCCAAGCATGTATTTAGGCTCGCCGGTGTAATTCCCAAATCTGTGCTATTTGTACGAACGCCACCGTGCCTCCCTATCAATTTCTATTTGTCCTCCCTAGTCAGTGGTTCTGGAAAGAGTCTCTGAAGCATTGTTTGCCTTCTTTATACACTGGTATCATAGCATATGACATTATTCAGTATGACACTGCACAGAAACTCCATGTCCCTTACAGCTGATGTTTTGTTGTGTCTGGACTAAACACTAAAGCAAGACTGTTTGCTCAAGTGCATGGATTTACTATTTGGCTTAGTAAGTCCTGATCTTCAGAAGTTCTCTTAATTTGTATTCTCACATTATTGACAAAGAAAGAAAATCAGTAATTTGGATAGTGTGATTTTTGGTGAATTATTAAATGTTCTGAAAAACAGTATGATTTCAGTTTATTTTTAAATTGGGCAGGAGAATAAGAGCTGACTATGTACTTTTTTTAAAGTCTCAGTATGAGTGGTAATGGTAATTTTTATTTCTTTTTTAAAAAGTTTTTAATGTTTATTATATTAGAGAGAGAGAGATGGAGAGAGAGAGGAGGGAGGGGCAGAGAGACAGACAGAATCTGAAGCAGGCTTCAGGCTCCAAGCTGTGAACTGTGAGCCCAGAGCCTGATGTGGGGCTCGAACTCACAAGCACTGAGATCATGACCTGAGCTGAAGTCGGACGCTCAATTGACTGAGTCATCCAGGCGCCCCTGGTAATTTTTACTTCTAGGCCAAACTCCTTAATTTTCCTGGGGCTGCTCATTCAGCAATGGGACTCTGAGAGATTAGTCCTGGAATTTCCTTAGGGAATAAAAATGGGTGAAATGAGAGCCATAGGGAATCAGAGATCTTAGAGAAAATGTTTTGAAAAAGATGTGCCTCCCCAGAACTTTGAGTTTATCTCTAGATGCTTAAGGTCTGTTAGAAGAATAATAATACAAAAATATCTCATTCTCGCAAAGGCTTCTACTGTTTTCAAAGTTCTGTCTGAATGAATTACTAGTTGGAAATAATCACAACTGTAAAACAGATTTGTAAATTATTAAACTGATTATAGTCCTCATTTTCTATGATTTTTAATCCATAAAAGCTGGCACTTATCACTGCTTTGTAAGGTAGGTAGTGATATTTGCATTGTAAGACGAGGAAGCAAGTTCAAGGGTAGTTGAGTATTTAATAAATAACTAAAATCTCTAGCTCAGTTGTATCTTCTTTGAAATGTGTGAAAAATTTCTGTTCTGAGAGACCTCCAAAGCCTGTACAGGGAAAAAATAAAGAGCTCTTAAAAAAGTTTTCTTTAAAAAAAAGAAAAAAAACCCATGAAACCATTATTTTGCCATCATGGTCAATTTTGTTGTACTAAAATGATTGTATCATTAAAAATCTACATGGGGAGCACCCTGCCAGATGTTAAAAATGCAAAATGTTATCAAAACCCTGACATTTGAGCTCATAATTCTGTTAGGGATTTTGGCCACACAAATAAAAGGTCAGTCATAGTTTAAGAATAGTATAAATGAGTTACCAGATGCTGCAGGAATTTCTCCTCTGCATTTTTCCTTCCCACGAAGGTTGTACCGCACTGGTTGACCTTGGGTTTGAACTGTGAGCAGAGCCAGCCGTCCGTAGCGCCTGCTAAGTGAATTCTTCTTTATGTATTGAATACAGGGCGAAAAGCAGGATGCGTCGCCATGAGAACTGGAGTTGCTGGGGGCTTGTGGGATGTTTTGAGATGTGAAGAAAAAGCAAAATTTGTGTGCAAACACTGGGCGGAAGGAGTGACTCGCCCGCCAGAGCCCACCACAACTCCCGAGCCCAAATGTCCGGAGGAATGGGGCGGCAGCAGTAAATCGAGCTTGTGTTTCAAGGTGACTATGAATTGCTAAGCTAATAAAGAATGTGGACTATGTTTCAGCCTCAAGAATCACACGAGGCATTCAAACGGAACTCCAAACACAGTGCTCAGGCTCTACATGTAGGAATTCTAATTCTGTGAATCTGGAAGGGGCCTTGGGGTTCAGTGTTTTGAAAAGCCCTCCTTGGGTGCATGCTAATGACTGGTTGCGTTTAGACCAGCAAACACAGCTCTCCTGACTCACTCTGCTTCACCACCCTCCCACTGCCTCTCCCAGGCTTCCTTGCCCTCGTCTGAGCTTGCACCTTGCATGAAAATTTCTATTTCCCCTCCTGCTAGCCCGTCACATCTCATTTGGCCCTGTTCTTAGAGCCCAAGCTTTTAGGTAACTGCCCTGATAAATGAGTCTACAATAATGCCAAATAGGCATCTCATAGGTAATGCTCCATCGTTGTGATTTAGCCCCTGGTCGTTAAGCCCGATTGGCGATGAAGGCATGACTAAGTAGGGGCATATGGCTGTTCAGTGTCCTTTAAATGAGCCTAAATGTCCATCACCTGATGAGTGGATCAAGATGTGGTATATATATACAATGGAGTCCTACATGGCAATGAGAAAGAATGGAATCTGGCCATTTGTAGGAAAGTGGATGGACCTCAAGGGTGTCATGCTAAGCAAAATAAGTCAGGCAGAGAAGGACAGATACCATATGTTTGCATTCATAGGTCTAACAGGAGAAACCTAACAGAGGACCATAAGGAGGGAAGGGGGAAAGAGACCTGGGGAGAGTGAGGGACAAAAATCATGAGAGACTATTGAGTATTGAAAACGAACTGAGGACTGAAGGTGGGGGGAAGGGAGTGATGATTGTGGAGGGGGGCACTTATGGGGAGAAGCACTGGTTGTTATATGGCAACCAATTTGACAATAAACTATTATAAATTTTAAAAAATGTGCTAGGAAAACAGTAAAAAAAATGATGATTTTATATCTTGCTATCATTTTTTACATTCCAAGTTCACACCATCATTGCCCCCTGATGCGGTCCAGTTGACCAAAACAAACAGACAAAAACCTCAGTGAATTAGGCATTTGGGTCTTTTTTTAATTCGTGCAAGGCATATTCTTTCCTGAGAAAGTTAGATTTAGTCAAATACAGAAATAGGCTCATCTTCCACCTAATGATGTTATTTCTAGCAGGACCCCTTTTTTATTCAGACCCTTCAGTGGCATGTGGCCATGGTGTGCCTTGTAAGACAGTTAGGTAAGGCTGAGGGAAAACTTGAATTACTAATGTGTTTCAAAGTGACGCTGTTTAGTCTTCTGTAACTTAAGGGGTGTGGTTGGGTTAGTCACTTTCACTACTAGCAGTAGAGATTGCTAAACTGTTCAATCCGGATTAGCCAGTCAGGTCTAAATGCATAATTTACATAGCAGGGGATGTATGGGGCCAAGACAGGAGAAGATTTTGGAAATGGGTTGAGGACTAAGACAATGCAAATCAGGTGTTTATTATTGTATCTGGAAACTTTTGAATTACTACATACTACACAAAGGCCAAGTTCATCTTATACACAGCCATTAACCTGAGGGTGGTGGGCTATGGAGATCTGAGCAGGATTTTGAGAGAAGTAGCAGAATTCTCCAGATCTAGGAAGCGAAGAAGGGTTCTGGTAGAGTTGTTATCCAGGTAGATATTCAACACATTGAAATATTTGCTTTATTAGAAAATTATATACTTTTAGAGGTGCTTACATAGGTTTGTTTGGAAATATATAGACCGTCTTTGTGCATATTAAGATGTGGGAATTATTAATAAAATTTAGGTGATAGTAAATTGATTTAAGAGAATGAAGTCTTATAGTCTAGCAGGTTGGAGTGCCCACAGGAGTCTCAGGAATTAATGATGTGGAAGCTCGCACAAGGCATTTTTGTCCAGAGAGCTCAAGTTAGGGTCAAGGTGAAGATTGCTTTGGGTTGCTGGGCAGCCATAGTCCATTGGAAGCCAATCCCATTTCCCACAAGCCAGTGATGGTGGGGAACAAGACTCGTGAGAAATAGTGAATGAAAATTACAAAAGTTGTTGGATACAATGGATTCCTATACTATTTGCCTACTGATAGGTATTTCCCAGTCTGAGATTTCATTTCACTGTAGCCCTCTGGATAATTCCCTAACTTATATAATCTATTAAAATTTGGTTCAGATTCTAACCCATCTTTTTGGAAACTTGGCCAAATAACTGTCTCTTGTGACATGTGCTCCAGTGGTTGTTAAAATATGCAACTGTAAGGAAAAAAGACAAGATAATTGTAAAAGACACCAGCAACCAAAGATGAAAAGACTGTCAGGTGTTTATTCAAATTAGACAGGATAACAATCTGTGCCACAATTTTTGTTTTCTTGAGGGTTTCCTTACTTTCTCTGTATCAAAAGTATTTTTTTCTTTCCCACTCCAATGCTACTTTGCCCATCTAACCAAATTAATCCTGCCTTCTCCAATGAGTTGTATGCCTAACCCATATGCCTAACTTCTAAGATTTTAATCTAATTTCTCCTGTGCTATGAAATACTTTCATTTTCTAAGTTCTTCTCAACAAAACCATCTCACCTGGTTGGTTACCCAGATACTCCTAAATTGATATTCAACCAAGAGCATTACATTGTTTTACACCACAGTGGTGTCTTTCTAAAATATATAAAATAAAATCCCATCGAAAGTAAATAATTATTTCTCTTGATTTGATAAGCTATGAAGTATAAAATAACTTCTGAAATGGTATCATCCTTAGCTGTTTGCAAAAGGAAAACATGAGAAGAAAACATGGTTTGAATCTCGAGATTTTTGTAAAGCTCTGGGAGGTGATCTAGCCAGTATCAATAATAAAGAGGAACAGCAAACAATATGGAGATTAATAGCGTAAGTGTCTTTTCTATACAATATTCTTTTTACCCATCTGATGCTGTGGTGTTGAGAAAATTCTTCTACTTCTGAACTTGTTGGTTCATGATACTACATTGAGTGACTGTATTGTATCCCAAATCCGTAGGACCTTTTTTCTAAATCTAGTTTCACTTACAAATGCTTTAATTTTATAGATATAAATCCTGTGATGAATTATTCTATAAAAATACAAGACCCTCAATGCATGTTATCAAATGAAGAAGTGAATGACTTTCTTTCAATACTTTATAATTATATATTCTCAAATGGTGGCTCCTTTTGAGAATATTTATGGGCTCTACCAAAATACACAGTTGCATAATGCTTATAGTCATTGAATCTTTTTACCTGTGTATTCATTTAGATTTGAAGATAACGTTCAAATTTGATGAGCTCTCATATGTGTCTCCTTAGGCTACCATACAAATCTCTTTAAGTCACCAGACTTGTTTCATCCAATAGTATGAGCTCTCTTTATGTCTTATTAATTACAGGGCCACCAGCACGTACCATGAACTGTTTTGGTTGGGACTTACATATGGTAGTCCTTCAGAGGGTTTTACTTGGAGTGACGGTTCTCCGGTGAGTAATTTGATCGGCTATATTGTTTTCTTACTCTATCATGCATTTATTTTGATGTTACCCTTGGGACTAATCCAAATTTTTGGTAAAACGGGTTATTATGATAGCTAGAAACATTTTTCTATGCAAAAAGAAATCCTATTTGAGGATCATTATTCTACCCCTGCCCTAACTTAGTTCTGTTCACCCAAAATCTAAGCATAGCTGACTGGATAAAAAAAAATTAGAACACTCATTGATCTAGCTTCAATAAAATAATGTTTTCATTCTATTGTATAAACTTGGTATGCAAGTAAACTTCTTAAAAATTGGGTGTTTTTAAATTTTTTATTTAATTTTTATTTTTTAGTGAGAGAGTGAGAGCATGAGTGGGAGAGAGAAAGAGAGAGGAGAAAGAGAGAAAGAGAGAGGGAACCTTAAACATGCTAAGCATAGAGCCCAATATGGGGCCTGCTCTCATGACCCTGGGGTTATGACCTGAGTCAAAAATCAAAAGTCAGACACTCAACCAACTGAACCACCCAAGTGCCCCAAAATTGAGTTTTAAACAAATGCTGGTGAGGATGTGGGGAAAAAGGAGACCCTTGTGCACAGTTGGTGGGAATGCAAACTGCTGCAGCTGCTGTGGAAAACAGTATGGGGGTTCCTCAAAAAGTTAAAAATAGGGATACCTGGGCGGCTCAGTCAGTTTAGTATTGGACTTTGGCTCAGGTCTTACATTTTTTGAGTTCGAGTCCCACATCAGGCTCACTGCTGTCAGCACAGAGCCTGCTTCGGATCCTCTATTCTCTTCTCTCTGCCCCTCCCTGGCTTCTGCTCTCCCAAAAATAAATAAATTTTAAAAACTTAAAAATAGAACTACCATATAATCCAATAATTGCACTACTGGGTTATTTAACCCCAAAATACAAACACAGTAATTCATAGGTGTACATGTACCTCTGTGTTTATTGCAGCATTATTTATAAGAGCTAACTATGGAGGCAACCCAAGTATCCATCAGTGCTTATGTTTATCAGCCACAAAAATCTAGAATATTATTTAGTCATAAAAAAGAATGAAACGTGTCATTTGTAACAACATGGATGGAGCTAGGGAATGTAATTCTGACTGAAATAAGTCAGTCAGGGAAAGATAAGTATCATGTGATTTCACTCATATGTGGAATTTAAAAAACAAAACAAATGAGCAAAGGAAAAAAGAGAGCGAGAGGTAAATCAAGAAATGGACTCTTAACTAAGAGAACAAACTGATGGTTTTCAGAGGGTAGGGAGGTGGGTGAAGTAGGTGAAAGGGGTTAAGAATACACTTACCATGAGGAGCACTGAGTAAGGTATATAGAATTGTTGAATCACTATATTGTTTACCTGAAACAAACATAACACTGTATGTTAACTACACTGGAATTAAAAATTTTAACTTAATATAAAAAAATCGAGTGGTGTATAGCATCCTATAGAGCAGGAGATCTGGAAACAATTTTTGAGAATCCATTAATAACCATTGGGCCTTGTCAGCCTTCTCCATTCCTAAGAATGGGGAAGTGTGAGGCTATGACACGTGTTGGTGGCATTTAGCAGTCTGGTCATCCCAGGAAGTGATTTGTGTAATTTCAGTTCTACCTCTTCTTATAACCCATCAGCAACTCTTCAAGGCACTTGAGGAAGGTGATTTATTTGATAGCTCCTCTGACACTTGGGTTTCACATTGATATTTCTGGAAAATGCGTAGTCTAAAACTCTGTTGGCTATGATTCTACACTAAAAACTGCAAAGGGGTTCCACACCCAGCCCTCCATTTATTTCCACTGTTCTTTTAGGTGAAGTTATATAGTTTTGTTAGCAGCATTTGGTGTTTTTCTTTTATTAGAAAAATGAATTGTATTTCTGTATCCTACCTAATAAAGAGAAAATTTTCAACATCACACTAAAATATTAGCACTTAAGAATGGGTTAGAGATTTAGGAACCCCCAATACTGACTGGGGGAGCTTTTCTGCCAGGTTTTTCCTATATAGAAATCCCACTTTCAAGGCCCTGGATCCATTCTATCAGTGAGACCAAAGAAGATTTTATAATAATAACATATTCTAGTCAACTTTGAAAGTTTCTGTGTAATGAAAACTATTTCTTTCCCACCCATTTTCATAAACCTTGCTTTCAGAACAAAGCTATTGCAAAAAAAAGTGAATGGATTAAAAAATGTTAATATACCTTTACCTTCTTTCCTTTGTTTAGATACATGATTGGCAATGGCCTGATTTAAATGACTTAAGAGATTAATGGTTGCAATGTAATGTTTCTGACATAGGTTTCATATGAAAATTGGGCTTATGGAGAACCTAATAATTATCAAAATGTTGAATACTGTGGTGAGCTGAAAGGTGACTCTGCTATGTTCTGGAATGATATTAACTGTGAACATCTTAACAACTGGATTTGCCAGATACAGAAAGGTATAGTACCTGCCCTCTATTTTATATCACATTAGAGAACTAACCAGTACCGATATGCCAGTATTTTCCTTTTATTAGCAGAACCAAACAGACAAAATAACCAAATAAGGAAAATGACAGGGCCATCATTTCATAGGATAAAAATGAAGTCACTGAGCACAGATAAATGTTACAAAGGAACAGATGATTAAAAGGCCACCCGGGAATCCTGGATGACAGTCATATTCTCTAAAATTGTTCCCACGAGCTGTGATTCTGGCTCAGGTTCTACAGGGATGGCAGTGGGTGGGCATTCTACTCTGTAAGTAGAATAATCTGCATGCTATTTCTTCTTTGGAATATTCATCCTCTGACCTATATGAGCCATCCAGTAGGTAAAGGTTTCCCAATGTCAGAATATTCTAAATGTTGATTTCTTAAATAAATATTCAACAAAAAACAAGCACCATTTTGAGGTTTCCAATGCTACTATAGGCACCATGTTTATGATGGTCAAAGGAGTGTCCGTGCAGATTTTCAGTCATGATCTAGGACTCAGAAAGTTCCATGTGTCCAAGTCAGGCATTGCGGCCAGAGGATCCAGGTTCTTTTGTTAAGATAAAGAGACAAACAGATCTTCCCTTGAACCACAATATACGGAATCTTCCTCATTTGTAAACAGTCCGTGGAACCACACTACCCTCTGCTGTTGAAGGACTTTGGCCATGGCCCCAACTCCACTACTAGAGACACTGGGTTGCTCTCCTGTTGTCTGTCTGCTTGTTTTCCTCACTCCTGTATAGATTAGTGCTTGCAAAGTTTTCAGAGCAGAGGAATAAATAGTGGCCAGTTTTTCTTTAGTGGTCTAGTTACCAGTGAGTTACGCATTATTACTAACTCTGTTCTTCCAGATGTTAAGTACATTAAGCCCAAAGCTGGGTGACCTGAGTCCTTTTCTCAGATTCCAATAAAGTCCAGATATATCATTAACTCCTTGGAAAGAAAAATATTTCATTTAACTGTTAGGATAAGATACCGTTAATAAAAATAAGATTATTGGAAAAAAACATTTTATAAATAAATAGTTCATCTTTAATGGTTTAAAGTCATGAAAGTTTAAGTAAGTTCACAGCTCATTATAAGATGAGTAACTGTCAACCTAACATTTATTGAGTATCTTCTATATACCAATAGTGTACATAATTTACCCTACCTCTTTACACATACTACTAACTTCATTTAGCAGTTGACAGAGTTGAAGGTAGGCAATTTAAACCCCAGTCTGGGATTTGAAACTAGGCTTTCTGATTCCGAAAGTTATGTTCCTTTCTATGACACTATTTGTTGGGTCTGAAAAATGTCTTCCAATTTCTGGTGGCTATTCCCGTACCAATTCTCTTATCCTTCATTCTCTTCCTCCACAACATGATAGGACAATTGAGGAGTGGAAGAGAGGGAGAGAAAGATAGAACGGCTACATTTTGAGTGGTTTCGACTCATGAAATAGTAAACTTAGAAGGATGTGTGATTGCAGAAGTTCAAGCACACTTTCTAATCTGATTTTCTTTTGTTTTGCAGGACAAACACCAAAACCTGAGCCAACACCAGCTCCTCAAGACAGTAGGTGTTTCTTATTTCGTGATCTTCACACTGATGGTTTCTTTTGCTCTTTCCTTTCTCCATGGAAAATACTTCACCTAGGAAGAGCAGAGTTCCTAATATCTCTGAGAATGTTGTGGAAGAATGCATCTTTTCCTCCAGACAGATGCTTACATGCACAAAAACAAAACATTTTAACACAATGGGTCAAGGGCTCTTGGATCAAACCCAAGGGCCCAGGTTTTCTCTTTAGTACTGTCTTAGGTTCCCATGGCTGTTGTTCCCAACAAATGACCACAAAGTTGGTGATTTAAAGCAAAGCACATTTATTCCCTTGTAGGTGTGAAGGTCAGAAATAGGAACTCGGTTTCGCTGGGCCAAAGTCGGCAGGGCCCTGCTTCCTCCAGTTGTTCTAGGAGCGAATCTGATTCCTTGCCTTTACTAACCTCTAGCACTGTATCCCTTGCAGTGAGCTTGTGGCCCCTCCTCCATCCTGAAAAACAGCAGTGTAGAAATCTTGCTTCTTTATCCTTCCTTTATCATCCTTTTCTTCTTCAGCAGTTGGATCTCCCACTTGAGGGATACTTGTGATCACATTAGGACCCACCCAGGGGTCTAGGATAATGACTTCCTCTCCGGACCCTTAATTTAATCATGTATACAAAGTGCCTCTTTCTATATAAGGTAACGGATTCCAGAGATTAGGACATGGATATCTTTGGGGGCGCTTATTCAGCCTACTGGAGCACAGAACTGTAGAAACCTGTGGTTTCAAAGAAAGCTTAGGAGCCCTCCTGGTGTGTCAATTCCTTGGTTCTCACCGAAGCACCAAGGGCATTGGCTACAGGCTCTTTCTTAGACTGAAATGCAAGCTGCTTTCTCACAGTTCTCCCTTCCTGAACTTAGAACATCATGGGTGCAGGTATGTGAGTCCTGTCCGCTCTGTGATCCCTTTGATGACACTTACACTGGGAGTTCTTCGACCCAATGATGATACATGGAACTTCACTGAGAAGATAAAATTCTAGATTTGGTGCAGAATGGATATGCAGCCTTAGGCAATTCACTCTGTGTTTGGCATAAATAATCCTGCTTATTCTGGGCTCTCAGACGCGCTGATCCCTCTGATAAAGCGTCTCCAGCCTTTTCACTTTTGTACGCCCCACGTACCTAATTCTTGAATTTGTCCGAGTAAAATTCATCACCCTTTTTCATTAATTTTTCAGATCCACCAGTCACTGAAGATGGGTGGGTTATTTACAAAGACTACCAGTACTATTTTAGCAAAGAGAAGGAAACCATGGACAATGCCCGAGCATTTTGCAGGAAGAACTTTGGTGATCTTGTTTCTATTCAGAGTGAAAGTAAAAAGAAGTTTCTATGGAAATATGTAAGAATATGATTCATTTAAGAATGAAACAGCGATATGTGACAAAGCAAAGATAATGTCTACTATTGGTGCAATTTCAAATGAGGTGCCAAATTTGAATTTTCTAAGGGCAGGGGAGAGATGTGAATGCCAGAGGAGCAGTGGCCATAACAGAAATGAATTACCTCATTGCTTAGATATTCAATGCAGAATCACAGAATCCAGAAACGGTTTTCAGTCTAAGCTTTTTGAGGACCCACGTGTGATGGATTTTCAAAGATTATAATTCTTCACTAGTTGTTATGTGTCAATCCTGGACCCTTTGAGTTAGTTGAAGTTGACTATTAATTTAAAAATCTTCATTGGACCAAATTGTTGGCTAAACATATAGCTTGACTATTCATATAAAAGACCTTTCTTGGTCATGCCAAAATTATCATACAACAGTGAAGCTATAGTTTATTGTTTTCCAAAGGTATTGACTTAATATTTCTTTTTACAAATCTTCATGGCGTCCTTGTTGTTTGCCAGAAGAGAGATAAGAGGGAGAGCAGAAAAAAATAAGTTGAAGATAATGAAATAATAAAAATTAATTTGCTTACAGAGGTATTCGAGGGCAGTCTGACCTCGCTGCATCTTTGTGGATATATTTTGGTTTGAAATATTTAGGATATTTCCTAATATTGCACAAATATATATGTGGACAAAGTCTTTCCTTAGATGCAAAATACCAAACAGTTACTTTGTGTTAAAGAATATCTTCAATAACCTAATTATTATAGGCATTTGCTTTTGTAGAGAATGATTGAAGGTATTTGCTTTATAAATTCAGGTTCATATATAGTGTGTATATTTTTCTTTTTCTTTTTAAAAAAAAGTTTATTTAAGAAGTGACTGGGTAGCTCAGTCGGTTAAGCATCTGACTTTGGCTTGTGTCATGATCTCGCAGCTCATGGGATTGAGCCCCATGTCGGGCTCTGTGCTCACAGCTCAGAGCCTGGAGCCTGCTTCAGATTCTGTGTCTCTGTCTCTCTCTGCCCCTCCCCTGCTCATGCTCTATTTCTCTGTCTTTCAAAAATAAATATTAAAAAAATTTTAATAAAAAATAAAGTTTATATAAGTATTCTTTACCCCCAATTTGGGGCACAAACTCAGGACCCCAAGATCAAGAGTCACATGCTCTTCTGACTGAGCTAGCCAAGGGCCCCAATATTTTTCTTTTTATTTCTATGAAATCATAAATTTGAATGTACCCCAAAATTTCTGCATGAATCCCTCCTTAGAAAACGTCTCAAATAGACTGCTTCATTAATAAGTAGATTTTCTTTAAGAATTTTCTTATTACATGAGTATGAATTGAATTATATGTAAACTTCCAACTTTCAGGTCAACAGGAATGATGCACAGCCCGCATATTTTATTGGCTTATTGATCAGCTTGGATAAAAAGTTTATGTAAGTACATCAAAATAAAAACAACTTTGCTTCAGAGAGGGATCTGATAAACATCTCACAGTTATTTTGAGACTTCAGTTTTGCTGGACGCATTTTAAAAAATCCTGCTGAGTTCTCAATCTAAAAAAGCATCTTTAAAAAAGGCAAAAGAATTTTAAAAAACTCCATTACATAGTTCGAACATCATAATTCTCAAATACACAATTCAAAGCCTGATTTAATCTTGCAAAAACTCCACCTAGTTTTGCTTTAGGATGCCAGCATGTGTTTATAAGTCATATGCTAAGAAGATGGCGTGATACATACATGAATGCCGAATTTATTTTTACAAGTCTGATTCCCATTTGGGCCATCCTTGGTACCGGAATTAAAGGGCCCTTTTATGTTGCCCCCCTCACTGCTTTAAGGGCACTAGTTTGAAATGCTCTTGCAATGGCCTGAAATGCTTTCCTTTCAAAGGAATGATGGTACTGTTTTCCATTAGATACAGGGGCCAGGAAAAGCTGCGGGAGGGAGGAAATTAGCACATTTTTGGGGTTTCTTTCCGTGTTCATTAATACACATGTTCTCCTAAGTTTGAGGAACAGATATGTCTTCCTGGCTCTTGTGCAGACGTGTTAGCCACATGTGTTCTGCTTCACCATTATTGCCATTTTTGAGTAATAGAGACCAAACCTCACACTCCTTGATTTTAAAGATCAGAAAAGTTTGATGCCTCTTTGGACAAGCACCCGTTTGAATCATCTCTAAAATGAGAGGATCGGATTCGATGATCTCTTGCTGTCTTTCCAGCCAACAGTCTCTGAATTTCTATAATTTATAAAAAAAAATAACCATTAGCCCACATGCCCTGGGAGAACCCTAGAATAAATGTGAAAATCACAGAATGGGCTTTAATGAGAAATTCTCTAATCTCCGTCTCTCTCTATGGGTGGTTTTGTTCTGTGAGAATCCGGTCTTAATCAGCACAGCGAGAGGATGTTGGCCTCTGGCTCGCTTCCAGAGCAATTGGGATCTTCATTCCTCCCTCACCTCAAGACTAAAGGTGGCTTCTTCCAGGGAGGGAAAGGAAGACAGACTGGCCAAGGCATTGGGTGGCTACGGAGGAGCGCAATGGCTGAGAAGCATCAGCTCCTCGGAGTTTTCCTGCTAGTCCCTCAAGACCCTTCTCTTCTCTTTGCTTCAGATCCTGTGCTCTGTTCCTTGTCACTGACTCATCTGTTCCCTCGCACTAGGCTGCAACCAGTTATCCTCATGTTTGGGTTATTATTGCTAAGTGCCTGAATTTTCTCTTGCAGTTGGATGGATGGAAGCAAAGTGGATTATGTGGCTTGGGCCACAGGTGAACCGAATTTTGCAAATGATGATGAAAATTGTGTGACCATGTACTCAAATTCAGGTAGACAACGGAAACATCGTCTTGAATCTGCCTCGTGGTGTGATGTGTCGTTTGCTGCATCCCTAGCCTGAGTAGCAAGTTGTGCACTTAAATCGGGCAAGAAAAGCAGAAGAAGTGAGGAGAATGTGTCCTTAAAATGTGCTCTAATAAAGGATACAATCTTCTCACTTATTTTAGGAAGCATTTTTTTATGTTTTTATTTGAGCAAAATATCCTGAATGTTTATCTGTCTTCTTTATCTCTCTCCACATCTTTGTCTGTAAAATGAGAATAATGACCAGAACTCATGTGTTGTTGAGGGAATTTAAGACATAAAATTTCTAAACCACTAAACAAATGCTTGGTATCTATAAGTTTAGATACTATTAGATTATTCTTTTTAGCTATTATTGACTGTTTAGATAAAACATCTACAACACCAAGTTAATTCTGGGCTCATAGGAAGTTCTTTATAAAGTTGAACTACTATCAGGACGCCTGGGTGGCTCAGTCTATTGAGTGTCGGACTTTTGATTTTGGCTCAGGTCATGATCCCAGGGCTGTGGGATCTAGCCCCACATCAGGCTCTATGCTGAGTGTGTAGCCTGCTTAAGATTCTCCCTCTCTCCCTCCCTCCCTCCCTCCCTCTCTCCCTCCCTCCCCCTTCCCCCTCTCCCTCCCTCCCTCCCTCTCTCTCTCTCTCTCCCTCCCTCCCTCCCTCCCTTTCTTTCTCCTTCCCTCCCTCGCCCTCCCTCTCCCTCTACCCCTCTCTCCCACTTGTACTCTCTCTTTCTAAAATAAAATAAAAGAAATAAATAAAGTGAACTATTATTAGTTTAAGTGAAAGAACAAAAGGGTATGACATGGTTCTTTCTAGTTACTTGTGTAAACGTGGTGTTGTAGTCTAAGCCATTTCTGAGAATCCTTATGAAACAGAACTGCATTTTATTTAAAAAAAAGAGGTTTTTAAATGCAAATACGTAAATCTAATTGAACTATTTTGTCCTTTGCCAGGGTTTTGGAATGACATTAATTGTGGTTATCCAAATGCCTTCATTTGCCAGAGGCACAACAGCACCATCAATTCCACGGTCATTCCAACTGTGCCCGGGGTCCCAGGAGGTTGTAAGGAAGGCTGGAATTTTTACAATAACAAGGTACTAAATAAATTAGCAGTAGTCTTGGCATCGATCATTACGGAGGGTGACAATGCAAACTCTTGGGCTTAAAGTTAACTTTTGCTTACCTAGCTACTTTAGAAAATGTTAGGCAAGGTTAGATGGAGGTTCTCTGTCAAATTCCTTGTGGAAGTGGAGAGTATACTTGAAGATATTTTCTACGTAGATGTTTCCTCTGTTACAAGGAAGAAAAAACACTTTGCGGAGAAAGTCTGTGGGTGATAAAACTAACTTAACCTTTTGGATTTCTATTGGGGGATGGCATGAATAATTTACATTTCTTTAGGGCAAATACAATTATCTTTACTTAGCCCCTATTTTCTTCTTTCATCCAAGTGTTTCAAAATCTTCGGATTTGTTGAAGAAGAAAGAAAAAATTGGCAAGAGGCACGAAAAGCTTGTATAGGATTTGGGGGAAATCTGGTATCGATCCGCAATGAAAAAGAGCAAGGTATGCGCACCAGTGTATAATCAATGATGCACTTAAATATGTAACATTTTCTCCCTGGTGATAGTAAATGGTGTTTTGGGTTTTAACTAGGCAGGGGAGAAAAGCCAAATACATATGGAGAACTATTTTTTAGGTATAGGTGCCATGCTTGGCATGTAACATAGAAAGTCCCTTTGGGGGCAACTGGGTGGCTCAGTTGGTTGAGCGTCAGTCTTTCGATTTTGGCTCAGGTCATGAACCCAGGGTGGTGGGATTGAGTGCGAGGTCAAGCTGCACACTAAGCATGGAGCTTGCTTAAGATTCTCTCTCTTTCTCTCTTCCTCTGCCCCTCTCCCCTGCTCTCGTGCACGCTCTCTCTCTCTCTCTCTCTCAAATTTAAAAAAAAAGTCTCTTTGCATTATTAATGACAATTCTGAAAAACAGGCTATCATCACCCCATTTGTGATGAGTTAAGTGGTGTTCAGGGAGCCTGCTGGTAGACAGGAGGGTTGGGAATCAAACCTGGCTCTTCCCACTTAAATTCCATTCTGTTTCCACCAAACTAGTTTATTCCTCAAAGAGCCAGAGTAGAGTTAATTTTCCATTTCACTCCTAGAACTACTTTATACTTTTACTCCTAGAACTACTCCTAGCGCAGTAAATGGAAATTAGCCATTTTCCACTTACTGCTCTTCTCATTACTTGAGTGTGTAATTTAAAATGCACAAAAACTGGGCCACCTGGGTCCCTCATTTGGTTGAGCATTTGAGTTCGGCTCAGGTCATGATCTCACAGTTTGTGAGTTCGAGCCCTGCATCGGGCTCTGTGCTGACAGCTCAGAGCCTGGAGCCCAATTTAGATTCTGTATCTCTCTCTGCCCCTCCCCAACTCACAATTTGTCTCAAAAATAAATACACATTAATTTAAAAAAATTTTAATGCACTAAAGCTAATTTTTAGATATAAATGTTGAACAAATTGAGAAAAAAGTTTTAATAAACCAGAGCTTTGAAGAACAGTGAAGGGGAAAACTCACCCTATCTGTATAACAGATTGTAAAACTTATTATACTGTTGACAAGACTGTACTTTTGCATGGTCTCTTCCTGGCCACCTTACCTGAAATAGATACTAAGTTAAATCAGTGGGTCATCACTTTAAGGGGGATGCTGGCCACGTCCAGGCCGGTCAGATGAAGAAACCAAATTGATGGAGGGTGTGGAAGCCTCAGCAGGTAGCAAGTGAGGCATGTTTCACAGACCTTCAGCTTTCACAGTGTGAGAACGACAGGATGCGGACCTGAGTGGTTCTGGAAGGAAGATTCGACACCAATGAATGGCAGTTACAAAGAAATAGTCTTAGAATCAGAATTGGGATGCCATTCTAAGAATTAGAACTGATTAGGGGCACCTGGGTGGTTCAGCCAGTTGAGCATCAGACTTCAGTTTGGGTCACGATCTCAAGCTTCATGGGTTCAAGCCCAACATTGGGCTCACTGCTGTCAGTGCAGAGCCTGCTTTGGATCCTCTGTCCCTCTTTTTCTCTGCCCCTTTCCTGCTCACTCTGTCTCTCAAAAATAAATAAACATAAAAAAAGGAACTAATTAAATGGGCTGCTTTGTGCATTCTCTAAAGGACTGCAAAAATGCTATGGACTAGAGCATATGCTATACATATTGACTGGTACATAGCATGAAGATGTCCAATGGATATTTGCATGAATGAATTTTTGTGGGATGTAAGGGGAAGATGAGGAACTAGATAATTTCTGAGTTCCCTTTTGGTTCTGAAATTCTTGGACTTCTGAAATCATAGTACATCTCAGAAAATATAGGAAAGAAGAAAGACCCAGAAACCCTATATGGCACTCTCAAATGTTTACTTTGTTCCATAAAGGCCACCATGTGCTGTCTTGGAACACATCATGCAATAAATCAGCCAAGGTTTCACTGAGACCCTTGGTCAAGTGCAGCAACTTGCCAGACACAGGAAGAAAAGGGTCAAACCATAGCACACAAGAAAAACATTTTAAGAATATAATATTCATATTTCTCTAACTGGCCTACCACATTTTGGGCTTAGCAACCCAGCAGAGAAACATGGTAATTGACTTCTTCTCTTAACCACAAAGTACTGATTCCTGGCAAAACAGAATTAGAACCTGGGTAATAGAGATGTGCAGAAGGAAACAATTTTCAGATAAAATAACATTATTCCTGGCAAAACAGGCGCACGTTGTTGAATTCTTATTTGTGGTTGTTGGCAGGAAGAAAGTCAGGACTAACATATTGGCAGGTAGTACTTTTGCACATTATTTCAAGTTGGGCTTGGAGAAGGTTATGGTCTTATTTAGGAAATAAAATAAAACCAAAATAAATATCGAGCCACGATCTCTTCTCTCTCTGAAAAATGTTGGAAGAAAACAAGCAAATCTCTGAGCCGAGTGGTCAGTACCTCTGCTACTCGGTTGAACAACCATGTAACACTGGTCTTTCTGTGGAATTATTTGTTCATGAATAAACAGATAATTGCACCTCTTTGGGCTTCTCTCTAATTTGCTTTTTTTTTTTTTTTTTTTTTTTTTTTTTTTTTTTTTAGTAAAACCCTATTGCACACTCATTCAGTATCCTCTTTGCATTCAGGGGTTGTGTTCAGGCATAAGGGTTTGGAAATTGTTCTGGAGGGTCGGTACTCATCCAGCCGGGCATCTATGGCTCCCGGCGGCCAGGGGGCAGGGGCGTTGCTTGCTGTGGAAGGCAGCCGTGCGTTGTGGGAGGCCTGAGGAAGGGGGAGTGGACAGGGCTTGGGGCACCTGTACACTTCAGCCTTTTACAGCTTCTGAGTATTTGCCACCGTCCTCTCTCTCTGCCCCAGATTTGGCAAGGAAGCAAAAGGCTGCGTTTGTTCTGCATTCTCTGAATTTTTCTAGATCTTCTCTCCTAATGATGTGGGTGTTTAACATCAAGATGGCCCTCTTGGTCCAAGCACGCTTAGCGGATGGCCAGTGACCCTTTGCAGTTGCTGCCCAGAAGGAGTTCCAGTTGGGTAGCTCTTTTGGCTTAGAAACCCAAAGTCGTGAGAATTTGACAGCCTAATGCTTCTTGTTGTGACAAGGAGTTCTCATTTTCAGAAATTTTCTAGATTAAGAGCCTTCATTGGCCCCTTGTTATTATCATCAGATTGTCTTATTTAAAAACTCAGGACACCTGGTAACTCATAGGATGACTGTGTATGAATTAGAAACAGTACCTCTTCCTCCAGGAAGGCAGGCAGCCACGCTCAGATTGGGGTGTATAAATGGAGAGTGAGGCATGGGTGAGCTTGAGCTGCCCTTTCCCCTTGGGCAGTGCACAGCCTGTACAGCTATCCACACTGGCCCGGATAAAACCCTAGACGCAAACCTTGCCGAAGTACAAACCTGACAAGCTAGCGTGATTTTCAGGTTGGAATGTGTTTGTTTTCATGGTAAGTGCTTTTAAATAATAATAAAGACATTAATCATTGACTCAATATTTTAAAATTATGTATGTTAAATGCTTTCCCTATTTTGAGTACTTTCCCTAAACATTTTAAATTATCCTGTGGAACTTTTCTTTCAGCATTTCTCACCTATCAGATGAAAGACTCCACTTTTAATGCCTGGACTGGGCTGAATGATGTGAATTCCGAGCACACCTTCCTATGGACGGATGGTCGAGGAGTTCATTATACCAACTGGGGGAAAGGTTACCCTGGTGGGAGAAGGAGCAGTCTGTCCTATGAAGATGTAAATGTCCATTTCTGGTCACCTCTCTGCTGCGTACCGTCAGCCTGCTTCATCAGTCATATTAGTGATGAATCATCTCTGAAAAATCTACCAGCATTCTCGATCTGGTTCATTCTTACAGATTTAAGTGTTTCAGACTGAGCCAGCCTTGAGGGAAGGGGTATAAATTCAATTAAGAACTCTTCAGCTCGTGGGGCAGCTGGTGGGGGTCCCAAGGGATGGGAAAGCCGGCTCTCCTCTGGTCTCTGCTGTAGTCATGAAGTGCACTTAAGCCCAGAATGACCGACATTATTTGTACCAGCTGCCTCTAAACTCTTGAAGCTTGTAGTGTTGAGTGTGTAAGATCCCATCCTCATCATTATGAGGACTGAGCTGCCATTTGTAGAGTGCTTGCTGCGTGCCAAACAGTGTCCTAGATGCTCTTTTACATTAGTCTAAGAGACAGATGATTGTTTCTTTATTTCAGTGCCTTTAATCTTGTATCACTGAACAGTCAACTGGTCAATATTAAACAGCACACAAGGCATTGAGAAAAATAGGAAGAAACAAAAGACTTTGTTCTTACTTTAAAGATGCTTACACTTAGGTTAGACCACAAATCTTAAAAAAAATTTTTTTTAACATGTATTCATTTTTGGAGCGTGAGTGGGGGAGGGGCAGAGGAGAGAGGGAGACACAGAATCTGAAGCAGGCTCCAGGCTCTGAGCTGTCAGCACTAGATGCCAGGTTCTAACTCAGCAATTGTGAGATCATGGCCTGAGCTGTGATGCTTAACTGACTGAGCCACACAGGTGCCCCTTAGACCACAAGTCTCATATGGGAAAGAAAACAGTAAGGAATGCAAGTGTATAATGTCAGGATCAGTTATAAAGCCCTGTCATAGTCAGCAGGAAAGAACTTAGGATGGGATGGAATGGTCTAATCAGTCAGCACGTATATAGGGACACTTTCATTTGATGCAGAGAAGGACCTTGAGAAAGAGTCAGAAAGGGGTCTTTTCCATAAGAGGTTTAAAACAGTGATGGGGAAGTTGGGTGAGGGGTGGGGAAGGCCATGCTAGGTGAGAATGGCAAATACACTCTTCAAGAAAAAGACACCATGTGGGTCTGGGCAGGAGTGAACAGTTTGGTGTAGAGCAGGGCTTTTATACAGAAAAAAAGTAGGCAAACACCTTGAAAGGTTGAAAGCAGAATTTAGAGAAATTTAATGTCCTGGGAATCAGTGTGCACTTCAGATAGGCAGCGAGGAAAGGTAAGAGCAGAAAAATGACCTGATCAAAATGGGGCATTTGTGATAATTAATTTGGTGGCTCTGTGTATGGTACACACATTTTGGTGACGGACTAGTGAATTTCTGTGGAGAAATTCTATGATTCTTCATTACATACATGAGGGCTAAAAAGTTACTGAGGAAGTTGAAGTAGAATGGAGTGATAGGAGATTTGCTGGGAAAAATTTCTGGATGAGAGGTGAGTTTTGTGTAAAGCAAAAAAAAAAAAAAAATCATTATTGCCCAAGTTTCTTTTTTGTCTTTGAGAACATAAAGACAAGCGGAAACGACAAAAATAAATTTGTAATCTCACCACCCAGGAAAACAAACTGTTAATCTTTTGTCAAATTTGTTTCTAGACTTTTTCTTAGTGCAAAATATAAAGTTTGTTTCACACAAATGGAATCAAAACACACAGACTCTGCTGTTACAATTTCAGGAACTTGAGACGCAAATAGGATTAAATGCAGTGTGATAAAGAGGGTGGGAGAGAACTTCTGGTGTGTACTTTGTGGTGGAAACAGGCTTGCTCTGTCCAGGTTTTCTGGAGTAGAGCACAGGCTGTGCACCAGAGGAACAAAAGATAAGAATAGCTAAATAGGAAGATGGGAATGGGCTAAAGCTAAAGATTCAGGTTCTCTCCATCTTTCTCCTCTGCATCATTGGCAAGCTGGCCTACCTCTTCATTATTTCATCATAGAAAGTTCCAGTCCTTCTGTCCATTCAAGAGAATACCTGATCTTCCTTTCCTTTGTGACTTTCTATCAACAAAAACCCTTCCTGAAGAGCACTTCTGTTCCCAGCATGCTTGGCATTCCTCAATTGTTGAGAAGCAAGACAATGGGGTGGTTAAGATTTATGCCAGGAGCCTGAATGCCTGTGGTTTGAATCCCAACTTGTATTTATTATCTGTGTAACCTTGGGCAAGTTCACCTGTGCCTCAGTTCTCTCATCTGTGAAATGGGCATATTCATAGTACCAATCTCAAATTGGATGTGAGCTACAGGAGTTAATACATGTAGAGTACTCAGAGCAATGTTGGCTATTATAAGTGTAAGCTATAATTATTTGAATTGATAGATTAAAGAAGCCCAACACATGATAAGTCAAAATCTTACCACAGGATGAAAACTTTGGCAGACGCAGGTTTCATGATTTTATTTCTTGCTTTGGCTCAAAGACTATCCTAGGGAAGCTGGATACTGCAAACATAGTCAGAACACAAAATAGAAAACCTTTTCTAGCCTGTCATACTTGCCTGTAAGATCACAAATAAGATGTGAAACTTTCTAGCCAAACACCAGCAATTTGCTATGAATCCATAATGAATTAAATTAGCAGTGAAAAATATAAATTATACTTATTTCCCTTTAACAGCAGGACACCTATGTTGGGGGCTTGAATTAGGAGAATTTATATGGAGAAGATACTGTATTCTCCTAACATTTGGTTGTGAAATTTTGATAGAGATTACTACAGTTTCTGATAATAAAGTTTCTCAGACCTATCTCTAAAATTATCCAAGTCTGTTAGGTTTTTATTTAAAAATAGCAAGAGTTCACTGTGAGAGATCCATGTGGAAAGTGCAAGCAGGTGCACGGAAAGACGAATTGAACATACTGTAAATGAAATAGGATGATTAAATTTGGAGGTTAGGAATGAGGGATTTTGTTTTTGGCACATTAATGAATTGATTTAAACAATTATTGCTTCACCCTGCTTTTTGTCCCCTTTCTCCATAAATGTACAGGCTGACTGTGTCGTTATTATTGGTGGGAAATCAAGGGATGCAGGAAAATGGATGGATGACACATGTGATAGTAAGAGGGGCTACATATGCCAGACACCTCCTGGTAAGTTTCTACCAAACCTCTCCAGTCCATAAGAGCGGGGGTTATGTAATCTCTTTTAAAGAATGACCTTCTCCTCAATTTTGCTGTGAACCCTTGGCTGCTCTAAAAACATAAAGTTTTATTAAAGAATGGCCATTCCCTGGCACAATGACAGGTTTGTTTCTCACCTCAATCCATGTGTGCCTGTGACAGACGGAAAGGGTGACATTTTCTATAAACTATTCATGAGCGTGCCCTTTCATCTATTACCAAAAAGTTTTATGCAGATTACCTTTGGAGTTGGAACTTTTTCTAATTTCTTTAGAAATGTAGGATATTCGCCTCCCTGTACCTTTTTAAGAATGCCACAGTAAGAATACCTCAGTTGTGCTTGAGGTGTTCTTGAGAACCACTGGCATAGACCATTGTACATGCCTCATTGGTTCTGTATTCTCTGCCTTTAAACATGTAGATCTCCAGGCACCTGGGTAGCTTAGTTAGTTGGTTAAGTGTGTTACTCTTGACTTGGCTCAGGTCATGATCTCCTGGTTCATGAGATCGAGCCCCATGGCAGGCTCTGTGCTGATAGCACGGGGTCAGCTTGGGATTCTCTCCTTTTCTCTCTGTCCCGCCACTGCTCATGCTTGCTCTCTCTCTTGCTCTCTCTCCAAATAAATAAAATAAACTTTAAAAGAAACATGGATCTCTCTCTCTCTTTTTTTTTAAGATTTCATTTTTAAATGAGCCCCCAACATGGGGCTCAAACTCACAACCCCAAGATCATGAGTTGTATTCTTTACTGACTGAGCCATCCAGGTGCCCCTAAAAGTGTAGTATCTGGTTTGTGTCTCATTGTTTATTCTAGGAAGCCCTACTATCATTGAATGACAATGAAACAGAAAAGGTACATATTTGCTGAGAATTGAGATGATGGTTTTATGCATTTTAGTCTCCAGTGAAACAAGAACACAGTTGTCTAGCTACACAGGAAGAGGGCCAGAAATGAAAGGTGATTTAGAGATGGGGGTTGGGGTGGGTGGGCTACTGGCATCCCGAGGATGATTCTTAGAGTTTGACTTACAAATTGTTTGTTCTCTCACATCAAATGGATTTTTCCACACTTTCTGGTGGATCCGGGAACTAAGACCAGCTCATGACAATGAGTGAAAATCACTTTAGATACTTTCAGATGACTGGAAAGTACCGCAGAAATTCTAGCCTTTCATTAATTCAGGAGCTTTTCCCTCTGCCATGTCCTTTGGGCCCTGAATCTTGGGCCACTAGAAATAACAAACATGCCATCTGATTCTCTGTGTCAAGGACAGGAGGGACTCTCCTTCCAAAAGTGAATGATGATTTACAAGCTTATTAAAAATCTTTTTCTTCTTATTATAAGCACAAGTGATAGAATATTTGCCCCCAGTAAACCTTATTACAAAGTAGAAAAAATTTATTATCATATTCACATATACATTCATGTTTTTAGTCATACATATGAATAAAAACCCAGTTTTAGAATATACGTAACACGTGTTCTTTGCTGACATTTTAATGAATGCAGAAAGGCATAAAGAAGGGGAAAAAATTCCCACCATCCAACCACCTGAAAATAACCTCTCAATATTTTAGTTTTCCCTTATAATTGTTTTATGAAGGGTGTCATAAACCAGCAAGTTGGACAGATGAGCTCTTCCCTAGTTGTGTGTACCCTTTCATGAAACTTTTTTTTTTCAGCTTCATTTGTCACTGTTAGTGGTCCTAAAATTGTTTGGTGATATTAGACAAACCCAGACCTCCCCACGTTGGGGAACAGGAAGATTGTTCAGTCTCTACTGGCTGTATCACTGCAGGGTACGGATCTGGGTCTCTTGGTTTAATGATATTCTTCTATCAACACAAGGTGGCAGCAACAGCAGAAGAAAGGGGGAGCCGCCCTTGCTGATCTAAAGTTGTCACCATAGCAGGAGTGATCAGAAGCACGTTTGGTATTGGTATAGTGACAGAACAAGGCAGATGGTGGATAGGTTGGCATACAGTGGAACACATCTGAGAATTAGCCAAGACAAAATTGGTAAGGCAAGGACATCTAGACCCCTAGACCCGGGGTTGGGCAATTTTTTTTCTGTAAAGGGATATATTGTAAATATTTTAGGCTGCAAATATACATTCTCTGTTGCTAGTACTTCGCCATGATATTAGGCAATCATAGACAACCTGTAAACAAATGAAATCTCTGTGTTCCAATAAATATTTATGGACACAAATCTGAATCTCATATAATGTTTACATGTCACAAAATACTGTTCTTTGATTTTTATTTTTAAATCTGTCATCCATTTAAAAGCCATTCTTAGCTCATGGGCTACAGAAATAGACAACAGGCTGACATTCACTAACCTCTTACTCTAGGGCATCTACTAAGGGACTCAGAAAGAAGCTGTTTTGGGGGGCCTATACAGTAAGTGGCACAAAGGATGGGTTGACCTAAAACAGTGACTAGAAATCCATGCTGGAAGGGGAACCTGGGTGGTTCAGTTAAGCATCTGACTCTCAATTTTGACTCAGATCATGATCTCATGGTTGTTAGGTTTGAGCCCTGTGTTGGGCTCTGTGCTCTCAGCTCAGAGCCTGCTTGAAATTCTCTCCCTCTCTCTTTCTGCCTCTTTCCTGCTCACGCTCTCTCTCTCTCTTTCTCTCAAAAATAAATAAACATTGGAAACAACAATAACAAAATTTAGAAATTCATGCTGGAAGACTGAGGAGAAAGGTTCAGAAAGCCAAAGTGACTGTGGCTTAGAAGAGCTCCAGCCACTGAGTCGGTTTGTTCAAGATTTGGTGGGGTGGGGGACGGTCTGGGTGAAGGACATAGACAGTCATCAGTGGGGATAAAGCATGCCGGTGTGATAAGGGTTAAATGAACCTGGGATGAGTATCTGGCTTCGTACCAGAACTTGAAACAGTCTCTTGAAGTTGTGTTACTAACAGGTGGAGTCAAATAGATACAAATAAATGCATGGATAGGGTAGGACAGATGGAGGAGGCGAAGGAAGACTGTGGGTGACCTTGAAATTTGACCAAGATGGTAAGGTAAAAATTAGTAATGACAGGATGATAGATACTCCTTAATTTATGGGATTAAACCGTGTCATTTCTTTTGCTCAGATTCTAGATATCATTGAATTTGCAAGTCCTTTCTTTTTTTTTTTTTTTTTTTTTAGTTTAGAAACAATTATATATCGCTTCTTGGCCTTTTGGCTAAGATCAAGTGTAGAAACTTTATTATATATATTGATGATTTGCATACAGTTTGGAAAGCATTTAAGTCAAGCAGACATACTGATTAAAAATCAGAGCTTTGGGTTTGATGTGAAATGAAATATTAGGAAATATTTTTAATGCCTGATGGTTTGGATTTATGCTATTCTGATTGTATAACGTAATGGGATATGGTAGTAGATATAGTGTATCAGTGACACTCTAAATAATGCTTATTGATAATGCTAATGAAAGATACTCTTTTTATTCCAGATGCTTCCTTGCCTCATTCTCCGACAACAATTCCAGCAGATGGTTTTATTCAATATGGTGAAAGTAACTATTCACTTGTGAAATTAAAGTTACCGTGGCAAGAGGCGGAGAATTATTGCAAACTCCACACTTCCCTAATTGCTAGCATTCTAGATCCCTATAGTAATGCATTTGCACTGATGCAGATACAAAAATTTAATGAGCCTGTGTGGATCGCCCTGAACAGTAACTTGGTAAGATGATGAAAAATATGTGACTTGACCTGATTGATAAATTGTGAGGAACCAGGATTCTCTTTCTGTTTATTCTGTTGAGCATTTGTTATATGTAAGACGCTGGGCTGGGCAATGTGAATGATACTAACATAAAATAGACCCCATCTTTCAAGGATCCAGTGCCTTCAAGAATCTAGCAAGCTAGTGATATGTGTCAGAGATCAAATTAAATTTATATAACTTACGTTAACTTTCATACTGCTTTTGAATATTAAAAGAGATTCTGCGTCTCAACACTTATTTATTAGTTTATTTCTCTGTAGTGTCATGATTACAACTATGCCATGGGAATTAAGAAAGCAGATCAGGGGCATGATTCCTGGGTGATGAGGGTACTTTTTACTTTTTGTGGCAAGTCATTCTAGAGTTGTGAGTCCTGATGTTGCGAAGCTTCTGTCCATGTGTGAAGAATGTCAGTGCAGTCATTTCCTTTATTCCATAATAGAAAAAGGCAGGTTGGCAGTGGCAGAGAATTTGGGTGGGGGGCACAGAACTGAGCATGGTGAAGGAGTTGCCAAAATACTCATAAAATGAGTCTTCCCTGATGCCCTGTGATCCATATATCTTTTTTTTTTTAATGCTTATTTTTGAGAGAGATGGAAGGACAGAGCACAAGTGGGAGAGGGGAAGAGAGAGGGAGACACAGAATCTGAAGCAGGATCCAGGCTCTGAGCTGTCAGCACAGAGCCCGATGTGGGGCTTGAACCCACGAACCGTGAGATCATGACCTGAGTCGAAGTCTGATGCTTAACCAACTGAGCCACCCAGGCACCCCTGTGATCCATCTACCCTCCATCCCTTAGCTACTCAACCAGCAAACTTCCTAGTAAAAGAAATAGAAATGCCGACAAGTTACTAGGAGACAAAGCCAGAAATGTTAAAGAGAGGTATCTAAAAGTGCTACAAGAGAGAAAAGGAATCAGTTGAGCCAGGGGAGAGGGCCAAGAAGGTTTCTCCAAAGAAGTGGACTTTATTGATGTGGCCTGGGATGGTGGAACATAAGGAAGGGAGTACCAGGAAGAGAGAACTGGACGGAAAGAGATAAAACTGGAAAGTAGGTTGGTGTCAGATTTTAGAGATTTCCTAATGCTGTGTTACAGAGATCAAAATGTACACTTCACGCAGAGTATTTCCTAAGTAAGGAAGTGAATACTTAAAAGTAAGCAGTTCCATACTGATTTCTGTGATTAAACTTAGGCAAGACATTTTTATGCCTGTGTTGACTCTCTTTTTTAGTAATTAATTTGTTTGTTAGTTCACTCATTTCCTTCTTATGGACGATCACGATTCTCTCATGAGTTTAAAATAAGCTTTTATTATTTTTAGAAAGATTAAGTAACTTTTCCACTATACTGACATAATGAAAACAGTACTATTGTCTTCCTTACATCTATAGAATCAAGGACTATGTAAGCATTAGTTGATTAAATGTGGTAGAAGCCTACAAAATTCCAACTTGAGATAATACATCATTTTGATTTTGTCATTAAATCTTTGGTAATTAGTTTGGGAAATTAAATAATGAAGTTAAAATGGGACCCATTGTTTGAATGATTTCAAAATTCATTTGTTCCATTAATATTATATATCATCTGTTTTTAGGCGTTACCTGTAAAATCTTTTAGACTATTCAAAGGATTTTATTGATAAGTACGATTTTTGATGTTGTTAGTTAATTTGCATGTGATCATAAATTTGTTCCACTAAATTCAGTAAGAAATTAAGTGTGCAAAGTGAATAAAACAGTCTGCTTTTTAAAAAATACCAGCATGATTTGTTATAGTTGAAAGATCATCTTTCTAGAAAGCAAAGTACCTAGGGTCCTCTGTTATCTCTCCATGTGATCTTGCCCAAGTCATTTGTCACATGCACTTTTTCAACAGCTGAACAATGAGACGATTAGAGATTAGTGTTTCTCTCCAAGGTCTACAAATTCAGTGAAAATTACTTAATTTTATTATCATTTTAGTGTTGGTATAATATTTGTTCTGAAGACAAAATTTGTATTTCACACTGAAAACCTGCAAATGAAAAGTTTCATAGAATAAGACCTAGGTTTTTAAGTCAGTGTTTTTCAAGTTAGCTTTCAAGGATGTATTTATGGGGATCTCCAAGAGCCTTTCTAAAAGAAAGGGTTGCATTTACCGAACTTGAGTTGGTAGAAATGATTTATAATGTTCTTTTTGTTCTGAAATGTAGATGATTGGTTGTTAATCACAGTCTTAAATATGCTTTGGCTTCTCATTGGTTCTTTTTGTGTTTTCTAAATGAAGTGATAGTGCATGTTAATTGTTGTTTTTGTCCTTGCAGACCAATAATGAGTATGCTTGGACTGATAGATGGAGAATGAGGTATACTAACTGGGCTGCTGATGAGCCCAGACTGAAATCAGCATGCGTTTACCTGGATGTCGATGGCTACTGGAAGACAGCATACTGCAATGAAAGTTTTTATTCTCTCTGCAAAAGATCAGATGGTAATTGAATACACAAAAACAATCAAGGGGTTTGAAATGTTCTCAGTAAATGAATACATACAACTGGTAACATTATTAAACGGTCACATCTCCTGGTTAACTTAAGAGTAAGATGTTAAGGCGTGCCTGGGTGGCTCAGTTGGTTAAGCATTGGCTCTTGGTTGTGGCTCAGGTCATGATCCTGAGGCTTCATGGGTTCAAGCCATGCACTGGGCTCTTGGGATCTGTGCTGGCAACATGGAGCCTGCTTGGGATTCTCTCTCTCTCTCTCTCTCTCTCTCTCTCTCTCTCTCTCTCTCACCCCCCCCTCTCTTTTTGCCCTTCCCTCACTCATAATGTATTTCTCAAAATAAGTAAATAGCATATAGTTTTAAAGAATAAGATAATAAAACATCTTCCTTCACATTACAGAAGACTGGCTTGGTAATGAGCAAATATACATAGATCCAAATAATGAGGACAGAAAAGTTTTTCATTGCTAGAGTTTATTTGCACTCTATAAACTCTTGAATTTTTATTCTTGAGATTATATGATGTCGGATTTGTCAGGAAAATTATGATCAGTTTTTATGCTGACAGCACATCTGTATCAATATAATTTTATCAGAGTACATATAGATTAATGAGAGTCAGAGATATTAAGGTGATAATTTTCCTAGAACACAGTGAAGGGGGATTCCCTTTGCAAATTATTTTTCAGAAACTTTTTTTAGGAATTTAACATTTTTGTAAATATTTATAGTTGTGTGTTTGTCATTATGATGGTTGATTTCTATTCTATCAGAGGACAGTCTATTGAAGTATATTTAAAATGCAAAAAAAAAGATCAACTAAAAAGAATACCCAATAACAAAAATGGTGGACCCAAAGGATTACCGTTAGAACTTTTAAAAAAATAGTGACGGGTGATGAAATTTTCTTTAGCTGCTAATATTTTATTCTACATTGTAGAGAAACTTCAGGTTTTGCTTTGTTTGAAATGTCTTTTTATTGACAGAAATCCCGGCCACCGAGCCTCCACAACTACCCGGCAGATGCCCAGAGTCCGAGCACACAGCCTGGATTCCTTTCCATGGTCACTGCTATTACATCGAATCTTCCTATACAAGAAACTGGGGCCAAGCTTCTCTGGAATGTCTCCGGATGGGTAGGTGCTGCATTTACTGTAAGTCTCATAGTCATCTAGTCTGGACTCCCGTGGTCCTTAAGAACGCTGTACATTAAAATCCTGTGGAATGTAAACACACCTGTTTATTCTTCTCGGTAATTTCTTCTGTGACAGGATGGTCCATATCATGCCTCCCCAAATGTCATTTATAACATGATAGCCTCAAAATTTGAAAGAATTACAGCAGAAAACAATCATTTGCTGAACAAGTATTTCTTACTTTCTACCCTGATATTCTTTTTTCTAGTTCTTATAAATGTTTATTTACTTATTTTCAGAGAGAGAGGGGAGGGGCAGATGGTTTAGCATGAAGCCCAGTGTGGGGTTTGATCCCACAACCATGAGATCATGACCTGTGCTGAAATCAAGCATCAAACGCTTAACTGACTGAGCCACCCAGGTGTCCTGCTCTAATATTCTAACTTGTTAGGATTGTCATCCTGAGTTATCTAGAGTGTCATGCACTGCCTTCTAACCTCCATGGTTTCTGTTGAGAAATCATTGCCAATCCTTGGGAGGATTTCTTGTACATGATGAGTCACTTCTCTCTTTGCTGATTTAAGAATCTCTATCTTTTGAGTTTGACTGTGATTATCTTACTTGGAGCTTGGATAGATGTGGAGCTTAGGAGATGCATACATTAATGTTGTCCATCGCATTTCAGAATTTTTTGGCCATGATTTCTTCAAATATTCTTTTTCATTCTTTCTCTCTTTTTTCCTTCTTGGACATCCGTTATGTATAGTTTGTTATACTTGGGGACATGCCAGAAATCTCGGAGGCTCTGTAAATTTTTCTTCCTTTTCCTCCATTATTCTGACTGGATAATTTCAACTTATCTATTTTCATGGTTCTCTGGTTATTTCTTTTGCTGAATCAAATCTCCTGGGAAGCTGCTCTAGTACATTTTTCCCTTCAATTATTATAAGTTTTGACTCCAGAATTTTAAGAAATAATTTCTATCTCTCTTTTGATATCCTCTATAGGGTGAGACATCTCATACTCTTTTTTTGTATTTTAGACATGTTTTTTGTCAGTTCCTTAATGTAGCCGATTTGGTCCTTGGTATGTCAAAGGTGTGACTTTCTCAGGAACAGTTGGTATTAACTGCTTCTTTTCCTGAGTATGGACCCTTCTTTCTTGTTATTTTCATTTCCTGTAGATTTTTTGTTAAGAATTAGACATTTTATTTTTTATTAAAAATTTTTTTTTAATATTTATTCATTCTTTAGAGATAGAGAAACAGAGCATGAGTTGGGGGGCTGCAGAGGGAGACACAGAATCAGAAGCAGGCTCCAGGCTCTGAGCTGTCAGCACAGAGCCTGACTCGGGGCTTGAACCACAAACTGTGAGATCATGACCTGAGCTGACATCGGATGTTTAACCAACTGAGCCACCCAGGCACCCTGAGAATTAGACATTTTAAATAATAGGATGTGCAACTCTGGGATTTTTTTTCCCTTCCACAGAGTGTGTTGTTTTTGCTGTCGTTTTTTTTTTTCTTGTTGAGTGATGTTCCTTCACGATTTTGTAACGTTTGTATTCTTCTTCACGTGCCATCACTGTAGTCGCTGCTTAGTTAGTGGAGGGGGGTCAGTTAATGATACCTTCTACGCTCATACAATAGTTTAAAATTCTGCCTTAGTGGGGCGCCTGGGTGGCTTATTTGGTTGAGCGTCTGACTCTTGATTTCAACTTGAGTCATGATCCCAGGGTCATGGGATAGAGCCCCGCATCAGCCTGCTTAAGATTCTCTCTCTCCCTCTGCCCCTCTCCCCAACTCACACACACTCTCTCTAAAACAGGAAACAAAACCCCACAACAACTCTGCCTTAGGGCTCACTTCCTTCTTGCAGATCCTCAAGGTTCTCCAGAAGGAAGAGCTTAGAAATCTGTCAGATTTTCCATCAGTATGCACATGTACATGCCCCAATGCATGGCTGTAGCTTTCTTGACTCTCAAGAATGGATCAAAGGTCTTTGGAGCTCCCTATGGACATCTTATTCCCATTTTCCCTTTTAAGCTTTTTTGTTGTTGTTGTTATTCTCTTTCCTTCACCTGTTACCCCTGCCTCAGGCATCTGTGATGTTAGATAATTTCCAGGAACACCTTCAGAGAGAAGGCTGTTTACATTGGAAGGGCTCTCAATTAGGGCAAGTAAAGCCAAAGTTTGCAAGTCAGACTTTCCAGGGAACTGTCCGAGACAGAAAGTCATGGAAATTCCTTGAAATGGGACTCTGAAAAAGCTCCAACACCATTCTGATTATTCTAGTGATTTCTAGCCTGCTAGTTTTGACTGTGATTTGGGGGCTGTTTGTTTTTAAGGTAAACAGAGAGTCGAGAGAATGCAGTGAAATTAGAGCAGGTTAAAACATCATGAAGCTCACTCTTCGCAGAAAAATGAATTTTTTTAAATTAACGATTCCTGGATTGTTACAAGCGGTTTATTAATTTTTAGGGCTCCAAAATTTGGCAGGGTTCTTACTGTTTTTGTAGAGGAGATTTTCATGGATACTTACTCTCCATTCTTTAGGGTGTCACTGAAGGCTGTTTTGGAATTCTTTAATTAAAAAGTATTTTTCTTCATGTTGTTAAGTGCTTTTAGAAGAATTTGCAAAGGGCACCTGGGTGGCTCAATTAGTTGAGTGTTCGACTTCGGCTCGATCATGATCTCACAGCTTCTGTGTTCGAGCCCTGCATTGGGCTCTGTGCTGGCAGCTCGGAGCCTGGAGTCTGCTTCAGATTTTGTGTCTCCCTCTCTCTCTGCCCCTCCCCCTCTTGTATTCTGTCTCTCCTTCTCTCTCAAAAATAAGCATTAAAAGTTTAAAAAAAAAAAAAAGAACTTGCAAAAGGGGTGTCTGGGTGGCTCAGTCGGTTAAGCGTCTAACTTTAGCTCAGGTCATGATGTCACAGTTGGTGAGTTTGAGCCCCGGGTTGGGCTCTGGGCTGTCAGCACAGAGCTCACTTTAGATCCTCCATCTCCCTCTCTCTCTGCCTCTCTCCCACTCCTGCGCATACGGTCTCTCTCTCTCTCAAAAACAAATAAATATTTAAAAATAAATAAGTAAATAAAATTCTAAAACTGCAATGAATATGGAGAAACTTTGCTTTCCATTTTAGATGACTATGTTTTCCTGTAAATAAAATGAATGACTTTCACTTATCAAAATATGTCACAACTATTTTGAAATGGTTATCATCCATAACCATATTAAACAATGCAATATGTAACTGTGCAATAAAAGCATAATCAAGGAGTGAATCCAGGACCCATAACATGGGACCCAGGCCTATGGTTAAGTGCAGGCTTTTGAGATTCACAATGCCTGAATCATGCCATGACCCTGCCCTCCACTCTCCTCATAATCTTGACAAATTACTCACCTTCTGTTCTTTTGGTTTCTTATCTATAAACTGGGGATAACAGCAGTGCTCATTTGACGAGGTTGTTGTAAGAGTTCAGTGAGATCATACTTCTGAAGCGCAAAGCAAGATGTCTTGCATGAAGTGCTTAAAATATATTAGTTATTATTAGAACGCGATAGGATTTTACTCTAAGCTCTAATGCTGAAACAGAATCGACTCTAATGTAGTGTGAGATGTTGATGCCATAGATACCTAACCAGTCTGTTGGTTTCCTATTTCATTTTACTTTGTACAATCCTATACCTAGAGGAGTAATACTGCATCATTCTACTGCCTGGAAAACCTAAGTGTTCTTGATCGCTACCTAATCTCTTGCCCTCTACCGTGAGGCCTAACCCAAGCCTTTCTTCACCTGTTGATCAGATTAGTCCGGCCGAACTGAGCCGTCTATCACCGCTTTAGCTTCCGCCCAGTGGATCAGTCTACCTCCCCGTCTCTCCTTTATCGAACTCCTTCCATCATAAACCAGCTATGGAGAGTCCATACATCTGTGTGCCATGTTCCTGAGGAACCACGATGCTCCCCTCACTGTCTTTTCTCTTATTCCTTCTCTTCTTGGAATTATTTTCTAATCTTTTTACTTGAAATCCTATGCTTCTTAAATCTTAAATTCTATTTTCTCCATATTCCCCTTTAGTTGCTTCACCAAAAACAAATCTCCCCATTTGACATGTCAATTTCATATAATACTTATTTTCTCTTCTAATGCATCCATCTACCTATAATGGCTCCTGAACCATGACCTTGCTAGGACACACTCTATGAAAACCTGCTAGACATTTTTTCCAAAGAAGACATGCAGATGGCCAACAGACACATGAAACAATGCGTGGCATTGCTCGTCATTGTGGAAATAAAAATCAAAACTATAATAAGATGGAAAATGACTAAAACCTATCAGAATTTCTAAAATCAAAAAGAAACAGTAAGCGTTGGCAAAGATGTGGAGGAGAAGGAGCCCATACATGCTGTTGGTGGGAATGCAATGGCTACAGCCACTGTGGAAAACAGTATGGAAATTCCCCAAAAAGGTAAAAATAGAAATGTCATATCATCCAGTAATTCCACTATTGAGGATTTACTGCACCACCTCAAACACCACCTCAAAAAGATACAGGCACCCTTATGTTTACTGCAGCATTATTAATAACAATCAAGGCCCAGAAGTGTCCATTAATAGAAGAATGCATAAGGAAAATGTGGTGCGCGCGCACACACACACACACACACACACACACACACACACACACACACACTGGAATATCACACAGTCATAAAAAGGATGAGATTGTGCTTTTTTTTGAGACAACATGGAGGGACCTAAAGGGTATTTTGCCAAGTGAAATAATTCAAAGAAAGATAAATACCATATTATCCTACTCAGAAATGAAATCTAAAAAAAAAAAAAAGAATAAGCTAACAAATAACAGAATCGGAATTATAAATACACAGAACAAACTGATGGTTGCCAGAGGGAAGGGAGGTAGAAGGTTGGGCAAAATGGCTGAAGGAGAGAGAGAGAGAGATACAGGCCTCCAGTTACGGAATGAGTAACAGCAGACAGACATGACAGATATTTAAAGAGTAAATCAACAGGATTTGGGCATTAGAGTAAGGGTGGAAGTCAAGAGTGAATCCCAAGTTCAGGTTTGAGCAAGTGGGAAGATGGTGATGCTACTAACTGACATGTAAACAGTTAAGGAGAAATAAGATTTAATAATAATAAATAAATAAGATAAGAAATATAATAATAAATAAGAAATAAGAAAAAATAAGAAATGTAATAATAAATTAATAATAAATAAATAAAATAAGATTTAATAATAATCAATAAAATAAGAAATAAGGCAAGAATTTTATGAGTTTTGTTTTGCACATGCTGAGCTTGAGTGCCGATGACACATTAAAGCAGACTTTTCAAAAGAAGAGAAAAGACATACTGTCCTACTTGACTTCACACGTCCTTCAGCAACTCATTCGGTGCTTGTAACGCACGTGATCCTTCAAACATCATGTTTACAGAATGGAAACTGAATTTCTTAGAAGTCAAACGTCCATTCTTTGAAATTCTTTCCCTTAAGTGGAGATGTCGGAGTGATTTTTATCGCTTTTAACATCAATACTGTCATTATGAAAATATTTTTAGCTGTTTAAATGTACTTCTATCATATTGTGTGTGTGTTTTATACTTTACAGGCTCTTCTTTGGTTTCTATTGAAAGTGCTGCTGAATCAAGTTTTCTGTCATATCGAGTTGAACCACTTCAAAGCAAAACCAATTTTTGGATAGGATTGTTCAGAAATGTTGAAGGTAACTTTTGCAGCGTGATTATTTCATCACAAATATTTCACAATGGTGTTTGCAAAACAAGTTTTCAGCTCCAGAAAGTCTTTCCTTAAATAAAGATTAATTGGTGAAAATTGGAAATTTTAAACTCATATTTTCACTTAGGATAAGAACTGAGATTTTAAATGACTCACATATTATACTATCTTGAAAGCTGCCGATTATGAGTGTTCTGTAGCTAAGTTAATTTAAGAAGCTTTAAAAATATTTCCTGTCTTCAGGAAAAAATTAGGGGAGGATAGTATATGTATTTGTTCTGATTAGGAATAAATTTTCAACTAAAGCTGTATAAGAAACTTTCTTTTCAGGCTTTTTCTTCTATAATAATTGATGATTATAATCTTGCAAACGGAAAGTCTGGTTGTGAACAACTATTGATTATAGTATAAAATAATACTTAGAAATTTTGCACGAAAGCATAGAATTTATGATGGGTGATCTTGGGGGGTGCCTAAGTGGCACAGTGGGTTAAACATCTGACCCTCAATCTAAGCTAAGGTCTTGATCTCAGGGTCATGAGTTCAAGCCCCAGGTTGCACTCCCTGCATTGAAGCCTATTTGAAAAAAAATAAAATGGCGATTTTTTTTCCATAATATTTTATTGTCAAATTGTTTTCCATACAACACCCAGTGCTCTTCCCATTAAGTGCCCTCCACCATTACCACCACCTCTTTCCCCCCCTCCCCCTTCCCCCTCAACCCTCAGTTCATTCTCAGCATTCAATAGTCTCTCAAGTTTTGCATCCCTCTCTCTCCCCAACTCTCTCTCCCTCCTCCGCTTCGCCTGGTTCTCCATTAGGTCTCTCCTGTTTTCCTGCTAGACCTATGAGTGCAAACATATGGTTTCTGTCCTTCTCTGCCTGGCTTACTTCACTCAGCATGACACCCTCAAGGTCCATCCACTTTCCTACAAAGGGCCATATGTCATTCCCTCTCATTGTAAAATGGCGATTTTTAACTTCGGTTTAACTTCTGACTTTCTTTGACAACCAGGAATGTGGATATGGATAAACAAAAATCCAGTTTCCTTTGTCAACTGGAACACGGGAGATCCTTCTGGCGACCGAAATGATTGTGTAGCTTTATCTGCAGCGTCTGGATTTTGGAGTAGTGTTCACTGTTCTTCCTACAAAGGATATATTTGTAAAAGACCAAAAAGTAAGGAAGAATGTTCCTTGTGGCACGTATGTTCACAGGCTGTCATTTCTTTCTAATATCAAGATGTCATGTGTGGGATTATAATGTGATTATAGGTACCTTGCAAGCTCTAGGCCTGTGTAGACGAAATCATCAAACACCCTCGTGATCAGCTCTCTGCGGCTCTCAGTGAGCAGAGAACTCTCTGTCCGCTGAGCTGACATAATGACACAGTCATAGGATTGTTTAGTTTCAAGTGGTTTGGAGAGCAAGTTGACAAAGTTTTATGGCATCAAAGGAAAAGGGATGAAGTAGTAATCCCCACCAAGAGGAGGGGGTCAAAGTTCTAGAGGGTTATCAGCATTTATTCTGGAATAAATCATGGAAGACCAATTAGATCTCCTTCTGAGATTAACTGGAAGACCCTGGGAAGACAGAGTTTGGGGGAATTAATAGTGTGATATGCCCATGATGTGGTGCTACCTAAACTTTAATAATATTTTCATGCCAGTCCACTTTACATAACGTCCTTCCCAAGGGATACAATTATTAACTGGATAATATATTTAAGTCAATGAATTAGGTAAATCAACACTCCATACTCAGTAGATCTTATTATTTTGGAATTGTGTAGTTCTTCAGTCTTTTAAAACGCTGTTCTGAGACACCACACTCTTTGATGCGGTGTTGGAATCTTATATGACTTTTCATTCAAATGCCCTATGGTACCTTAGGATGCAGTGGGCCAATTTCAAAAGAGCTAGCCTAGAATAAATTATTATTAGATAGACTGGATAGATTTTGAGGGTCAGTATCAGTGGCTCAGTTACAAATCACTGGATAGTATTTTCAGAATTTCCATTGGATTCAAATTCCCCTGACAGCTGTAGGATTCTGATTAGTATAGTATAGTATAGTATAGTATAGTATAGTATAGTATAGATAGATACATACATACACACATTCATACATATATACATACATAAGTCTTTTAGCCTCTATTTATCACGTCCTATCATATCATATGACCATGAACAAAACATGGAGGATTCCATGTTATCTGTGAGCCAAATCATACTCATTATCTACATGCAATTACTATGGATTTTTATAAGTAATTACTTGATTTCTTATTTCACAGTTGTTGATGCTGCACCTACTCATGCATTACTTACCACGAAAGGTAAGACCATTATGAAATTCTATGTTCTGTATTAGTAATGTATCAGTACGGTTTGCTTGTTTCAACAACCACGGTCGTCCCTCCCCACACCCCCTGTGCTCTCAGTAGAACTGTTTGGGGTACATTAGCCTTGGTCACTGTGTCATCAACCCCCCTGAATCATGCTCTAGAAAAGCAGGCCTTAGAGTCAGGTCAGGGTTTTTAGCATAGATATGAATGAAGATATTGCTGTGTTACAGAGTTACCTTTTGGAACCCAGGAGGGAAATTTCTCTCAGGAATCTTTGTGTTTTTTTTTTTTTTCATTTTTTTGAAAGCAACGTTTTAAATTTTAATTTCATAGACAACTTGAATGAGGTACCTGACTTCACTAATTTTGTTGGCAGCTAAAACAAACTCGAAGGGAGATTTATGGTTGGCCTGCAACCTCTTTATTCACCTAATGGGTGCTATTTGTTTAATTATAGCGTGATTTCAAATTTCCACTCTTCTGATTTTCTCTTTTCCTTCATTTTTTCCTTCCTTTTGAAAAATCATCATTATTATTACTAGTCTATTTATCTTCATATGATATATTTGTCAGCAGCTTTAAATGATTTTCAGACAGTGGTAAATATTTTAAAACATTGGTTAAGTAAGAGATGAAATATCCTTGCAACTAAATGCTAATCTTAACGTTATTTTATTTAATTTATTTTTTAATGTTTTATTTATTTTTGAGAGTAAGAGAGACCGAGCATGAGCAGGCGAGGGGCAGAGAGAGAGGGGGCAACACAGAATCTGAATCAGGCTCCAGGCTCTGAGCTGTCAGCACAGAGCCGGACGCGGGGCTCGAACCCACAGAATGTGAGATCATGACCTGAGCCGAAGTCGGACGCTTAACTGACTGGGCCACCCAGCTGCCCCACTTAACATTTAAAATAATCCTTTTTGGGGTGCCTGGGTGGCTCCGTTGGTTAAGCATCTGCCTTCAGCTCAGGTCATGATCTCACTGTTCGTGGGTTCAAGCCCCACATCAGGCTCTGTGCTGACAGAAGCTCAGAGCCTGGAGCCTGTCTTCAGATTCTGTCTCCCTCTTTCTCTGACTCTCCCCTGCTCATGCTATCTCTCTCTCTCTCTCTCTCTCTCTCTCTCTCTCAGAAATAAATAAAAACATTAAAAAATTTTTAAAATAAAATAATCCTTTATGTCACCTGGACTCCTGTGTTCATGTCCTGAATTTCTGTCTGACAAATGTCAAAGAACATTTGAAACAAAAGAATACATATTCTTAGTTTAGTTTTTCCAAAAAGAAAGTTGCATCGTTCTTCATAGCATTCTACCTTTTGCCTCCCTCCACCCTGATCCTGATGAATTTGTTTATTTCCAGCTGACCCGAGGAAGATGGGCCCTTCCAAACCAGCTTCCAGCAAGGCCGGAGTGGTGGTCATTGTGGTCCTCCTGATCATAACAGGTGCCGGCCTCGCTGCGTATTTCTTTTATAAGAAGAGACGTGTGCACTTACCTCAAGAGAGCACTTTTGAAAACACTCTCTATTTTAACAGTAGGTCAAGTCCAGGAACTAGCGATAGGAAAGATCTCATGGGCAACATTGAACAGAACGAACACGCAGGCATCTAGTCTCATAATGTGATTCCGATGTATTTGAATTTCCTACCATTAACTAAAATGTTAAGGTTCTTTAATTCAATGTGATTGTCTCCTTTACAATTAGTACTGTATTGCACTGGCCTGTCCTTTTACTTTGCCTAATTGAAGAAATAATCGCTCGTTTTCTAGTCTGGCAAGGCATTTTTGTGAAAGAGAGGTAATGATATCAATGACCACTTTGAAAAATATCTCAGGTGAACACACAGCACCGTAATGCCGACATTTAAGCCTCACGCTTGTGTAGGTCATGTCGACTGCACGTGCCAGAGTGATTAGAAGCCCAAATGCCCAAGCTTCCTACAATAGTTGAAGGCGCTCCCAAAGAAATGTTACCTATTGAATTGTAATACGGTAATAAGAAGACCATTTTGAAAATCCAGTACAAATAACTTGTCCTTTGTTATTTCAGGTGGCATAAAAATTTAGTCACATTTTCCTCTTACCAATCCCGACTTTTACGTCAATTATTTAGAGTTGCATTTGTACGTGTGCAGAAAGAATGAGGCAGCTGAGAACCTGTTTCCCCCAGCAGGGTTTTCAAGGCTGAATATTCAAATGTGTTCTTTGTCCTGTTATATGTATATCAGGAATGCAAAGATGTGAAATACAAATGTAAATTTGCATAACTGGGTGTACTTAGATAATGTGAAATAAACATCAAAGACAAGGTCTATTTATAATATATTTGTGTTTTCGGAGAAAATGTAAATTTTCTCTTAAGTGTGACTTATTTGTCTATTTTCTTTACACCTAACTTTCCTCTCAAAATAAAGTTATTGGTAGGTAAATTCTTTAAGCTAGACCCTCCATCTATTTGGAAAAGACGTGTTGCTAAAGCACTATGTACAACATGATTTTTTTTCTCATAGTGACTTACATAATTTCCCCAGATATTCCACTGTAACATTGATGCCACTCCAAAGTCCCCAATCTAAATCTCTAATATCATTTGTCACTTTAATAATTCCTTTCTGCTTAAAAAGTTTTTTTTTATTTTTTTTATTTATTTTCAAGAGACAGAGAGAGACAGTGTGAGCAGGGGAGGGTCAGAGAGAGAGGGAGACACAGACTCTGAAGCAGGCTCCAGGCTCTGAGCTATCAGCACAGAGCCCGGCGCGGGGCTCGAACCCACGAACCGTGAGATCATGACCTGAGCCGAAGCCAGACGCTTAACCGACTGAGCCACCCAGGCGCCCCCCTTTCTGCTTTGAAATATTTTACCTTAGGGGTCACCTGGGTGGCTCAGCTGGTTGAGCGTCCAACTCTTGATTTCAGCTCAGGTCATGATCCCAGGGTTGTGGGATCGAGCCCCATGTCAGGCTCTGTGCTGAGTATGGAGCCTGCTTGGGATTCATTCTCTCTCTCTCTCTCCCTGTCTCTCTGTCTCCTCTCTCTCCCTCCCTCCTTCCCCCCACTCCCGCCTCCCTCTGCCCCTCCCTGGCTCACATACACACTCTCTTTCATCCTAAAAAAAAAAAAAAAGGAAAGAAAAAATAAAATTCTGCCTTAAATAAAGCTTCATGTACATTGTGTAATACTTGGAAGTTTCTCATCTCACACGGGGACTACACCATCAGCTCGTGCTTGCCTTTCTCCAGGATTGCTCACAGGCGGGAGTTCCTCACCCTGGGTCTCTGGATGGGACTCCTTGGATGGCATTGAGGGGTCTATGAACGTGCAAAAAAACTGCGTGCCAAGCCTTTGCACAATTTGTGTTTGTGCCTTCTTTTTATTTTTCTGGGAAGAAAATAGCAGAATTTTCAGGTAATTTTCAGGTATGTAGTTCAGAAAAGACTAAGCAGTACAACATTGGGTAGGGATGGGATGGAGTTGCTAACACCCCAACTCAGATGCGTAACGGGTGGAAAGAAGTAGGAAGTGAGAGGGAGGCAAATGTGGAAAAGGTTGCTGAGCACAAACAATTCCCTTTCCTCCCTGAAACATGGGAAAACAAATTGTTTTTCACTTCTTGATAAGAATGAGCCAGATTCCATTTGAAGGAGTTCCAATGGAGATGATGGCTGGAGATGTTCACTACAGCTGTGAGTAGTGCACTAAAGTACAGAAATGCCTTTCCTAATATATGTGTGTGTATATACACACACACACACATACACATTATATATGTTATGTAAGCTATATATGTTAGTATCTATATATTAGCATATATATTAAGAATGCTATATATATTCCTGTAATATATGATATTCTACATATATAATGCTATATATAGAAATGCTATATGTATTCCTAGTATATAAACTAATGTATTCCTAATATATATACTATATATCCTCTCTGTATTATATCCTTTTCCTAATACACGTATTTTTGTTCTCAAGATACAAGAGAGAATGAGAAAACAGACTAAGGAGAAGAATGTAAGTGAGCATGATTTAAAAATTGTTTACGTGAGTCATTTTCATTATAACTGAGGGCTGCATCTTCACGGGAAACATTTGGGCTGTCAAACATGTATTTCAGACTTACATGTCTTCCCTTTGCAAGAAACATTCCGTATTTGGCAGAACACTGAGCATTAAACGTCACCCTTACATGATCCACTCAAACATAAATCATGGGGTCATTTGTATCTGCACATGGACCCAAACACAATACTAAACTATCAAGGGCATTTTGGGGGGGGGGGAGAGGAAGATAGGGGGAAGAAGAGTAGTTTTATGAAGTTTGGGTTTTGGTTATTATAATGGAGCTGTTTTGTGTCTTCACCAGAAATTCTATCTGGTGGTAAATGTTTAAATGTTCTCAATGGCTTTGCCCTTGGTTCAGGTTTGCACCAGGATCCAGTGGTGGAAGGTTCTTTTTTTTTTTAATGTTTTTTTTTTTAACTTAATTTTGAGAGACAGAGAAAGCACGAGCAGGGGAGGGTCAAAGAGAGAGGGAGACACAGAATCTGAAGCAGGTTCCAGGCTCTGAGCTGTCAGCACAGAGCCCGGAGTGGGGCTCGGACCTACGAACCGTGAGATCATGACCTGAGCTGAAGCCGGACGCTTAACCCACTGAGCCACCCAGGCTCCCCTGGAAGATTCTTAAGGATATTGTTTTTCCCCAGTTGAGCTCAGACAATGTGAATAGTCTGTAACTTGAACTCTAAAAATAAAGCTGAGACTTGTAGAGACTGGCAGACTTTGAATTCACTTTTCAGTATTCGTTAGTGCATCTGTCTGATATCTGCCCATTCACCTGGCAGAGACTTCTGCAGCACCACTTACATGTGCCAGGCATCGAGCTGTCTCCTGCAGATTCAACTCTGGGTAAGGACCAGTGCCTGTCCGCAAGTGGGGGTCTAGACACAGATCATTTTACAGCGATGTGGGGGATGCCTTGGTAGAGATATGCCAAGGATACTTTTTCAGCTTTATTGAGATCTAGTTGACATAAAACACTGCGTGAGTTTAAGATGTACGACATACTAACTTGATATATGTACGTGTGGTAACATGATGACTCGCAGCAAGGTTAGTTAACACATCCATCCCTTCGCATAATGACGATTTGAACTACACCGAAGATATTAATGGAACAGGGACAGACACAGACGTGGTATCAGCAGTGTGACCGCCAGGTTTTGGGGGCCTGGGGCATTAACTTGGGAGGGGAGGGGCACTTTTGAAGAAAAATAATACAAAAAAGTAGCACAAAAGTGAAAAATCATTCAAAATGAGAAAAGAAGTCATGAGAAGTTAAGAAATTTTTTAAGTTGGCATGTACAGCAAACATAAATTCCGGATGATTGTACTTTCTTTTTCCTTTTATAAAATTTTTTTAAATTTTTTAAATTTATTTTTGAGAGAGAGAGATAGCGTGAGCAGTGGAGAGGCAGAGAGAGAGAGAGAGAGAGAGAGAGAAAGAGAGAGACAAAGAATCCGAAGACAGGCTCCAGGCTCTGAGCTAGCTGTCAGCACAGAGCCTGACGCAGGGCCTGAACCCACGAAACATGACATCATGACCTGAGCCGAAGCCAACTGAGCCTCCCAGGTGCCCCAATAGTACTTTATTTTTAATAATTAACTGCCTGATCTACTTTCTGTTCGTTTTCTAGGATCTACCATGACAAAATACTGGTAGCTTAAACAATAGAAGGTTGTTTTCTTTCAGAGTTCCTACAGGTTACAGTTCTGGATGCTGGAAGTCCAAATTCATGGTCCTGGTGGGGTGGCTTTCTCTGACGCCTCTCTTTCTAGCTTGCAGATGGCCGGACCTCTATGTGCCAGAGTCCCTGGTGTCTCTGTATGTGTCCTACCTCCTCTTCTAAAGACACCAGTTAGATTGGACTAGGCCACACCTTAAATGTCTTATTTGAAATTTTTTTTAATGTTTATTTTTTGAGAGAGACAGAGTGTGAATGGGGGAGGGGCAAAGCGAGAGAGACACACAGAATCTGAAGCAGGCTCCGGGCTCTGAGCTGTCAGCACACAGCCCAAAGCTGGGCTTGAACCCGGAAACCACAAGATCCTGACCTGAGCCGGAATTGGATGCTTAACTGACTGAGCCACCCAGGCATCCCCATAAAGACCTTATTTTTAATTTAATACCCTCCTTAAATGTCCTATCTCCAAATACAGTCATACTCTGAGGTCCTAGAGGTTAGAGGTTCAACATTTGAATTTGGCGGGAGTACTCATTTTAGCCTATGATATTGTTTTGATTGTCCCTTGTATTTTTCAGGGTTTTCCAGAGAAACAGAGCCAATAGGATGTTCCTGTCTGTCTTTCTGTCTATCCGTCTGTCCACCCATCTATCCATCCATCTATCCATCCATCCATCCATCCATCTATCACCTATCTACTTAACTATCATCTGTCTAAATGGAGAAAGATATATTTTGAGGAAATGGCCCATGCAGTTGTGGAAGCCTGGTAAGTCCAAAAGGTACTGGATTAAGCCGGCTGAAAACCCAGGGAAGAGTTGCAGTTTGAGTCCAAAGGCAGTCTGCTGACAGAACTCCTCTCACTCAAGGAAGGTCAGTCTTTGTTCTGTTAAGGCCTTCAACTGATTAGACAAGCCTCATCCACACTAGGGAGGGCAATCTGCTTTAGTCAAAGTGCACTGATTTAAACATTAATCTCATTCACAATAACTCCTTCATAGGAACATCCCAAATAATGTTTGAGCAAGTATCAGGGCCTCGTGGCCCAGTCAAGTGGACACATGAAATTAACCATCACATTCCCTTTATATGGCCATAGTTTTGTAATATTTTTATATAGGGAATAGAAAGATAATAGAAGATAAGTCTTCAGCTTGATAGAGCAGAATTTTAAAAAATTCTTTGATAGTTTAGAGAAGTTTCTTTACATAAGTTGTTGATAATATAGTATAAATTTGAGGGTTATAGTCAAATATGGGAAACATCTGGAATTTCATTCATATCTAGGCACTAATACTTCAGGGCATTCATGTTGAGTTTGTGTGCATGTGTGTGCATGACAAGTAATCATAAATACCCGCCAGAGTCCAGCTCCAGCAGGTCCAGGGTTCCCTGAAGGATGGACAGTGTTGGTGAAAGGGAGAGCGAGAGAGCCTTGAGTTTCTTTCTGATGACCAAGCAGGCATCTCTGCACTGACCTGAGAGTCAGCTTTATTTATGGAAAAAAATGTATGGGGTACAAAACAGAAGTGGCAATTGCCTTAGACAGTGATTTCTGATGACAAATTCTTTGGTATATAAAAATTTGCCAGAACATAGATTGGTAGAAGACTCATGCAAAATCTTTATCAATAATGATTGATGTAGGTGATTTAGATGCTTATCATATGGGGAAGGAAGGTATCTTTAGCATTCAAATACAAGGCAATGTTTTTAGCTTAGTAAAGGCAAAAGTTAGTTCTTCATGAGCAGGGGTCAATAGCCTGTTTTCTTGAGGGGAAGAAAAACAGGTTTCTCAGGAAATGTAATATTTGCTCTCATAAACACAAAAGAAGAAATTACTATAATAAGTTCCTTCACAAGGTGTAATTAGCATATTTTGGGACAAGTTACTCCTGATAGCAGTCAACAAGGTGCCTTGGGGGTCAATGCTCAAGCAAAAATAATTGAGTAGGGGGTAGACATCAGTCACCATCTGACGGCGGGAAGCCTTGCTAACCTGCCTTACCTCACAAGGAGTTTTTTTGACTTTAGTGAGTTCAGAAAATGGCTTCCAGCAAATACCTTTGAATCTGATGATAATCACTAATCAGTTGACATTTCTTGTGATGGCATATTATGAAGGTTTGGTGAGGTTGGTATTTTGCGTCAAATCAGCTAAAAATTTGAATCTTTTTCTAATATGTTCCTATGATTCAGTTCTCTTGATTCTCTTCATTAACTAAATTACCACATAACCCAGGAGTCTCTTCACTCCTTCAACTTGACATTAGTCTCTTCCTGTTAATGAATTATTGCTTTGGGAATAATCTGAAAATGTTCTTGCTCATATTTCCATCTTGGTGTTAGAATAATTTCTATTGGTTTTATTTCAAACTTTTCAAACTTTTCTATTTCAATTTTCTATTAGTTAATTTTTTTGCTTTGTTTCATATTCCCATTCATTTGACTTGCATTTTATTCTAATTCTTTAACAAATTTTAAAATGACAATCTGAGGTATATTATCTATACATGGAAATGTGCAGTGTTTCAGAACCTAAAGAAGAATTTCTCAGTTATTTTATGTATGTTCCAAAAACGTTTATCCAAGTTAGAGATAAAGTAGTGTATTCAATAGTGCTCTGTACCGCATTCCCCGCAAAAGAAGAGAAAAAAGGAAAACCACATAGTGCTTTCTCTCATATGGTATATGGTACATTATTTTAGTCTTCCATTTTGATCTGGCTTTGATGAGAAATGAAATTATACTTCAGTTTTTTACCCTGTAGTAATTGAAGGAATTTCTGCTGACTCCTTTCTGGTTTCAAATATTTCAAACATTGTTTCTTCTGTAAATCCACCTAGTTTGGCCCTGGTTTCACTAAGATATGCTCATGCTGCTGAATAAATTCTGGTGTCCAATCTTCCAGGCAAAGCAGGATGATTGGGCATAGGAGACGGTAGGTACATCCCTAGAAGTTGTCTGTGAGGCAGCTGTCTTGCTAGTTATAGTACTCAGTTAATCAGAGGTGCATCTAGCTGCTCTGTGAAAGGATTTTGCAGAAGTCATTAAAGTCCCTAATCAGGTGACTTTAAGTTGGAGATATCATCCTGTGTGGGTCTGACTTAATCAGTTAAATGGTCTCAATATTGGACTTATGCTTTCCCCATGGTAGGGGGTGGGGGCAAACTTTTGCCTTTAGAAAACAGCTTTGGCCCATGGGGTTCCATCTTGCTCCTGACCTTCCCTTACTGATGGCCTGCCCTGTGGACTTCAGACTTGCTTAGCCAGTCTTCCACAGTTACATGAGCCAATTACCTGTGTCTCTGTGGATGTTCCCTATATGTCTGTCTATCTATCTATGTATCTATGTATCTATCTATCTATCATCTATCTATCCATCCTTCCATCCATTCATCCATCTATTGTTTATCATATTAATATTTCATACTGGTTCTCTTTCTTTGGCTGAACCCTGACTTATACACTATACTTGACAACCATTTCTATACTTGACAACCACATAAATATATTATTTCATTAAACCAACCAAATGTGTTCCAAACTCAATCTCCCTTTACCCTGATTTCCCAAAATGCTCACAGTCACTCCCACACTCCTGGACACAAGAAGAAAGTTCATTGGAAGGTTGGTTGAAGTGGAGAGTCTGAAACAATTAGGGTTACGATATCTTGCTTCTACACATCTTATTTTAGAGACACAACCTCAGTGTGAAAATGCTGCTAGGGCCTGGTACACTGGCTTGGGAGGGACCCATGCCAGTGAAGGTCCCCAACCTGAAGTTTCATCTGAAAGCCTCACTAGAGGACCCATTCGGAATGTCAGAAGTAGTTTCTGAGAGAGGTGCCACTGGAGTGGAGACCTGAACCCAATCTGATGAGATCAGGTCATGATCTGAGGGCGGTCAGAGCCCTACACTGGGTGTGGAACCTACTTAAGATTCTCTCTCTCTCTCCCTTTGCCCCTCCCCTATGCATGCACATGCAGACGCCCTCTCTCTCTCTTACATGCTCTCACTCTTTCTCTCTCTCTCTCTCAAAAAAAAAAAAAAAGAGAGAGAAAAAGACTATCTCAGTGGGGAGGTGGGGAGGCAGGAAAAGACACCAGACAGAGGAAAACATGAGCAAAACCATGGAGATGAGAAACTACTGGTTGTAGATATAAAGTAAAGTGTGATGAATGTTAGGGACTGGAATTTAGGGATCACACCCTCAAATACTGGCAGCAGGCAGTCTTCTATCTGGTCCTCTCCTTACTTTATGTGCACTCAGTGCACTTGGATGGGTCAGGTTCTGCCCAGGTGACCGAAGCAAGGAGACAACACGTCTTACTAGTTCATTGCCTAAACTCACATAATCAAAGCTGTGTGTGTAACCTGACCTAACTTCAGGAGGCTCCCAGAAATAACACTCCCTTTTACTCAGAGTTACTGCAGAGGACTCAGGAAGAATTAGGCTTACAGACTCCTGGAGACTGAGAACATATAACTATGGGAGGCATGGAACAGTTGACTTGTTTCCATAACAAAATCGGAGGTGGAAAATCCTGCCTTAATTTAGAAACCCTTGAATTGTGAAGAATGTAAGTCATCTGTATCAGTGAGCATTTATTTTCCATTAATATCTTAGGGAAAACCTACTGCATTGGCTGTAAATGGACGTTCTCCACCCTGGTTGCACATTGTAATCGTCTGGGTCTCATCTCAGACCCATGAAAGGAGAATCTGGGGGTGGCGCTCAGATTGGCAGCTCGACAAGCCGAATAGGGCAGACACAAACTCCCCGGGGGACTTTATGAACTGGATAAATGAAGAAATCGTGTTAAATCGTACAAGTTTGGTGGTGTTTATTATTCTTCAGTCTTCCCTAGTAGGTCAAAATTCTTGAGAGCATGAATACATCTTTCTCAGAATTAGCAGAGGACTGTGGGTGAATTTCCTGATATAGCATGGCTGCCCTTAATATAATTTTTTTAAACTAAAAAGAAGATCTTACCAAAAATAGTAATATTGTAATTTGCCTTTTCATACTTCTGGTTTTTCTTAGAGGATTCATAGTGGGTCCAAATATCAAATAAGAAAATATCCTTAAAACGTTGTTTTTGGTCAAGCCTAAGTAGACGTTATCATAAAAATGTTTCAGGAGATTCCTTCCACTGGCGATTTTGTCCAAACGGGTACAATATGTATTTTGGTATTAGAATTTCTTTAGCCTTCTAGAAATAACGTTTTGGATTTGGAAAGGCCCCTGACAGGCAGCTGCTTTAATCAAAAGGTGGCACTGACATTGGAAAGGCTCCCTGAGCTAGCCGGAGAGCCAGGCTGTGCAGTGGGGGCTTTTCAACATTAAAGCTATTCATGGCGGCTCTGCACGATTAGGTTTTGGCAAAGATGATTGATCTCATGCAAGCCAGCTCTGTGGGCTGAGTGCAAAACCTTTCCTATCACAGCTTTCTCCTTGTGGGTCTGATTACAGCTCACATACATGCAATTCTCTAGGACTTTTAGAGAACACCACAAAGCTATCACGCTTCTTTTCTGCTGACTTTATTTTTTTCTTTAAGGGCAAGAAAGTTCAAGACTCTCTGGGCTGGCACCTGATGTAGGGTTTTGGCAAGGCGTTCTCAATCCTTGATGGGAGTAAGAACCCCCAAAGAGAGTATAAACTTGATTTTGAATAATCAAAATACAGCCTCTTTTGGGGCCATGCTTATGATTCTGATTAAGTAGAGCTGGGTGGGATTCCTGGAATCTGCATTTCTGCAAGAGTTCCAGGGGATTGGGAACCCTCAGACTATGATTTTGATGTGCCCTCCCTTTCAGGATCATTTTGCATTGAGATAGTATTTCCTCAAAGCTGTTAGAAATCTCACACAATCCGTGAGGTAAAAAGCAGGATAGCCGGACAGCATGAGAGGTTACCAAAGCTGTAGTTTTTCCATTCTTTCTGTTAATTAACCAGGAACTCTAGATGCTAAAATCTTTCTGCACTGCCTTTCATAAACTCCCTCATAGTCTCTGCTCGCTGCTGAATGTTCGCGTCCCATCAGCCCACATTCATAGGTTGAGACCCACTTCCCAATATGATGGTATTAGGAGGTGTGGCCTTTGGGAGGTGATTTGGTGATGAAGGTGGAGCCCTTGTGATTGGAATTAGTGCCCTTATAAAGGAGATCCCAGTGGGGCGCCTGGCTCAGGTCATGATCTCACGGTTCACGGGTTCTGGCCTGGAGCCTGCTTCACATTCTGCGTCCCCCGCCCCCCGCTCCCTGTCCCTCCCCCATCACACTGTCTCTCTTTGTCTCTCAAAAATAAATAAATGTTAAAAAAAAATTAAAAAAGAAAAAGAGACCCCAGAGAGCTCCTTGGTCCTTCCATCATATGAGGACACAGCAAGCAGATGACTGTCTCTGAACCAGGAAGCAGGTTCTCACCAGACACTGAATCTTCTGGCACTTTGATCTTGGACTTCCCAGTCTCCAGATCTTAGAGCAGCCTGAATGGTCTAAGATATTCTCCCAGTGCATTCCCTTTTACAATTCCTCACCCCCTTTACCATCGCCATTAATGAGTATGTATGAGTTGATGATTTGTCCCTCTTATCCAATCTTAGAGTCTAAATTCAAAAAAAAAAGGGAAAAGCTAGCCACTATATGGTTCTGGACAGAACCTCTAAATCTTAGTGAAAAGAACCGTTTCTCTTTGCTTTGAGTGATAACTGAAAATTATCCCTACAGAGACTACTAGCTCATGGAAAGGTCCGTTGTCGTGGGTCATGGCTTGCTCACATCAGAAAAGGAAGTAAATAGAAACCTTCTAATGCTGTGACCATCATACCTCTATAATTCGCCTTTATCTTCTTGAGAGGTAGGAAGGAAAAGAAACCTCATCAGTTTCCTTGATAAAAATTGGAATAAATATTTCAAAGAGGATTCTTTCTCTTCTTTCCCCTCCGATTTTCTGGAAATCAGAGAAACTCTTGGTTATGAAGGTAATAGGGTAACCAAATAAGTTCCTATCATGCTAGACACAGTGGCATGTAATTGAATGAATTCCAGATAGTCTGGATTCTAGACGAAGTGTGTTCTACTGATTGCTATGTGCCACCCTAGGGGTTAATTCCAAAACCCATAGGTCCTGGCTGTTGAACTATGGGGACAGAGGAGGAGACTTGAAGCTTCTAATGAGAAGAAGGAAGGATGTGGGGCTGGTAGTCTCTAGGTATACACATCTCTGAAAAGGGCAATTCATTCATCAGGCAAGATTTGTCTCCTTTGAAGAAATACTGGGTTAAGAGATGAGCAAAATCTCTACAGTCTCTGTGTGTTTTGTGTTCTTGATCTTGGGTCTCAATAAGAAGTCCTGATTTTTTCTTGGGGCATCCAGACTTTCTCTGAGCCTTTGCTCTCATGTATCAATAGGCTGTAATTAGATGCATGTTTTGCAAGAATTGCTTTAATCAGAAGAGTCAGTTTCCATATGCTGTGGACCCCATCAGGGCCCCACTCTGCTGGGGGCCACCTCCCCAGATGGACCGCAGCCCTGCTGGAAACAACTGTCTGGTCTCCAAGTGTGTGTGGAGTGTATCTATCCCACAAAGGTGGTGGGACTCCCGCCTTTTCCATCCACAGGGCCACTCCTCACCCAGTGAGGACCCCCAGGCCAATCTTGCAGAGCACGAAGAAGGAAACAGATCCAGTTTGGGGCCTTCGCCTGAGCAGCTGACAGACTCTACTGCCAAGCAACAGAGAATCTGGCATGATCTCTGAAGAGCCTGAGCCAACTGGAACTTCGGAAACCACAGCTTTCCTCTGCGCTCCCCCTCAAGATGTGTATAGTCATTGTGCTTGTTTCGCTTCCTCCCCCGTTCTCGTTTAAAAGTCGGAATTCTTCCCTGACAGACAGCAACATCTCAGTGCTCAGCGGTTTCTGTGAGGGCAGAGAGCAAAGCTGGGGAGACCAGGATGGTATCAGGTAACCCTTCCTGAAGTTGATTTTTAGAGTATCCAAGCCACTGTGTTCTTTTGGACTGTCTTGAACCAAGCATATTCCACAGTTGCCAAGCCTCAGGATATCAAAGAACTGCTTACAAAATACTCTGTCTCGTAAGAAATGATTTAGCTAAGAGGTATTTCTGCCAATACATTTCCCATGGACTGAGACAATAAAAAAGAAAAGACTTTAAAAAAATGCCTAAAGAGAATGAGAGTGTGTTCTTGGTGGAAAGAACACAGCCACTCTTCCTCCAAGAGTTCTCGTGATCAGCCAACCTAAGCTACCTTGGTAGCCACCGCCAACCCTCTGTCTGGCACTCAAGGCTAAGGTAATGGACAACGTAGTGCTTCAATGACCATTATAGACACCTGGGTAGCCATCAACATCCGTAATCATGCATTTTTTTAAGCTCTCACTCCGTTCTCCCCATTTTATGGTATTTCAGCTTCTATTGTATCTGACAGTAACGTGTCCAGTAGTAAAATGCTATAAAAAGCCAAAATAGGAAAATGACAACAGTGTATCAGCTACAGACTCAAGAGCTGTTGCTGGGACCTAGCCAGGAGCAAATGGTCAAATATACATGCTCTGTTCTTCTGAACACACCAATCATAGCATTACAATTTCCCCAAGTATTTGACAAATCTGCAAAGGATATCACCCCAGAGACTTCAGCAGGCCATTCTGTAGTTGGCACAAAGCAGAGCGACATCTATTTGGTTGAGTTTTGAGGCCACAGCGGTGATCAACACCATCACGCCTAAGGTTTCATGTCTCCGGCATCAGTGATCACATCAGGGCATGAAGAGCTGAGTCAGAAATGAAGGTCCCATCCATACTGACCATGGAGGTGAAGGCCTCACCCAATATCACATACACATTATGAACTTATAACTTTGAAAAAGGAAGCTGAGATATTATATAGATGACTGATGGCAGAAAAATTTAGAGTTGCGGTCACAGGATCTTGACAGAGCTTATAAAAATACTGAAGATGCCAACAACAAACTCAAGAGAGCTCAGATCCATTGGATAACATGTGCTTGTTGTTACAAAGCTTCTGAAAGGTAAACAGATTCTACCTTTTGTGGGCCTTTTAAAGTCTCTTGTCATATTTACCTTTAAAAGCTACAAGCAGTACTATGCCCAGCAAAGTACTTAATTAATAGACTTTAGACAGATTATGAAGGAAATGTTAAAAGGTCATTTACACAAAGAATAATTCTGTATTAAGTGTCCTTGGAAATCTGGGGGACAGTTCTCCTTATTCATAGTTCTGTTAAGTCTAGATAAGGTATTATTTTATACATAATTTTGATGCAATTTGAAATAAATGTCAGATGCTTAGATTTGTTATGAAATTAATTTATTATAAAAACTTTTTCTTCTTTTTGGAATAAAAAAAAGTCATGTTATGGACCAGGAAAAGGTAGTAACTCTGTCAACATAGGTCTAAGTGATCCCAAGTTTGTTATGGACTTAGTTTATTGGGTCATTTTTCAACTTGATCAGCTCTAAAGAGAATTCTTGTGGATCTTGACTTTTTTCTCCCTTCTGATATAGTTTTATTTTTATAACCCATTCTACTTAGGACTTCTGTGAAATGTATGGTGAGTAATTGATTTTATTTTTGTAAATAGTCATTTAATGAAAAGAAAAATAAGATCCTAGAAAAGGAAGTAAGCATGAGAATCAATAAATTACCATGTTCATGCTAATAAGTCTCATATTTAGGGGCACCTCGGTGGCTCAGTAGGGTTAGTGATTGACTTCGGCTCAGGTCATAATCTCACAGTTTGTGAGTTCAAGCCCCATGTCGGGTTCTGTGGTGACAGCTCAGAGCCTGGAGCCTGCTTCAGATTCTGTGTCTTCCTCTCTCTCTCCCCTCCCCCACTTGTGTTCTGTCTCTCAAAAATAAATAAATGTAAAAAAATAATAAAAAATAAATCTCAAATTTATATCTTTAGCCTTAACTTTTGCTTGGAACTTTTTAGCTTGCCTACTTGACTTCTCTACTTGACTATTTCACAGATATCTCAAATTTAACCAAATAGAACACAGCCTTTCCCCCCATGCTGTTATTACTGTGTTCTCCATTATGTGAATGGCAATGTGAGCTATCCAGCTGTTCAGTCCAGACAACTTGGAGCCATTCTTACTTCATCTCTTTCCCTCACCCTCTGTATCTGTCACCAAGTCCATTCAATTCTACTTCCCAAATAAGCTCTTGGACTTGTCCATGTCTCCCTCTTTCTATGGCTGCTCCTTAGTCCAACCACCATTATCTCTTGCCTGAAATCCAAAAGTAGCCTTCTACCTGATCTCCCTATTTCTGCTTCTGTTGTACTCCATTTGTCCTCCAATGTGCAGCAAATGTCTTTAATAAGTGTGGGTCATATGTCACTCCACAATTCAATACCATTCAATAGTTTTTAATTTCGTTTAGAAGACTCCTCAACCTTCTTATCATGACCAATAGGAACCATGTGATCTGCCCCCATCTTGTGGTATGCTCTCCGCCCATACTCCAGCCAACTTATCTCCTCTCTGCATGTCAGAAAGTCAAACTCTCTTAACCTCAGGGACTTTGCATGTGCTAATCCCTCCACTTGGAATGTGCTTTCTTCCCAGCTTCAAGAGCTAGACCCATTAGATCCTTCAAGTCATTTTAAGCTAGGCTCTGATCCTATTATTCTTCAATGGTCTCCTGCTTGTTTCCAAAACACTTATCATTCTTTAGTATTTCCTTTTTATTTCTACCCCAATGTAATGAAAGCAGGAACCAATATCTAGTTTGATTCATTGATGAATTTCTGGGACCTTGAGCAATCCTTGCCTCATGGTGGTGCCCAATAATATTTGTTAACACCATTGAACCAATGGAGGAATTTAAATAATAAAATAATAAAAGAAGGGATCAGGCAGAATCCAGGGGAGTGTTAACATCAACACTGGGGAGCAGGATACAAACCTACAAGGAAACTCAATAGAAGCAGTTAGAGGGAAGATTCTGCTAGAATATTCTGGAAGCCAATCAAAGGACACACTTCAAGAAGGAAGGTGGGGGAGGTGTAGGCTCTGTCAAATGCTGAGACAAGGGTTGAAAGCTGTCTGCTCGATTTAGCTTCATGAGAGTCATTTGTGACCTTGGTAAGAGCACTTTCAAGAAGACTGGTGAAGGAGAAGAGAGATCAAGTTACTGGAGGGAAAATTTCAGTACAGTGGAGTACATGAAAGGACCTAGGAGAGAAGAAAAGTGTTAAGGGCCAGCAGTGAGAGACTATACTCAACCAGATACACCTCCCTGGGATCCTCTTCTGTGGAATCCAAAGCCCAAGTGAAAAAGAATGTTCTTTAGGCTCGCTGTGAAAATCACTTGGGGGGCTTTTAAAAGTATTGATGTCCTGCTCCTTTCCTAATCCAATGCAGTCATATGTCTAGGGATGCGGTCTAGATGCAGTTAGTTATAAGGCATCTGGGCTCCTCCAACGTGCCATCTCTTCAACGTTTTCCCGTTTCTTTTGTGTATTGAAAGAGCACTTTGCAGGCGGGAGGTGATTCCTTGCTGGGTAAACATTGAGTTAGGGTAGTGGATAGGTACCAGCAGGAAAGGATGAAGAAGTTAGTAAGTACCTTCACCTCTACCCAGCTGAATTGCTTTACAGCCATGCTTCCATTCATTTTTTAAAATTTGGTAGAGTACATAACATAAAATGTACGATTGTAACCATTTTTATGGGTGTCGTTCGGTAAGTAGTAAGTACATTCACATTGTTGGGTAGCCCAAACTCTTTTATCTTGCAAAACTAAAACTCTGACCTATTATACAACTTTCCACCAGCTCTCCCAACCTCCAGCTCTTGGAAACTACCATGCTACTTTCTGCCGCTACAAATTTGACTTGTCTAAGCAGCTTGTAAGTGAAACCACATACATTTGCCCTTTCGTGACTGCCTTGTTTCACTAAGGGTAATGTCCTCAAGGTTCATCCATATTGTAGCATGTGTCAGAATCCCTTTCCTTTTAAAGGCTGAACAATATTCCATTGTAAGTATAGACCACATTCCATTGATCCTTTCATTGGTCCTCGGACCCTTGGTTGCTTCCACTCTTGGTAATTATAAATAATGCTGCTATTATCATGGGCATATAAATATCTCTTCAAGACTCTGCTTTTAATTTTTTGGGTAATGCCAAGAAGTGGAGTTGATGGGTCCTGTGATCATTCTGTTTTTTAATTTATCAAGGAACCTCCATACTATTTTCCACAGTGACCACAGCATTTCATATTCCCACCCACAGTGCATGGGGGGATGTCTCCACATCCCAACAACACTTGTTTTTTGTTATGTATCTATTTTTCAATAGTAGCCATCCTGAAAGTATAAGGGGGTTGCAGCATTCCTTTTTATTTTTGCTACTTTTTAAAACTTCTCGAGTCAGGCTGTAGTGGGTGCTGTTGGATTTTTCAATGGCTCTCCACCCTGTGGGAGAAGAGGGTTAGGCAAATTGCAAACTTTAGCAGAGTTCTGGCTCTCCTTTTCTTGTAGAAGTTTTTGACATTTTGAAAATAAAGAAAAATTTACAAACAATTGTGCATCATGCCCTGTGGTCAGGTTCTTTCTCTATGGGAAGGACTTGTGCACACAGCCTGGTCTGAAGTTTCCTCTCACTCTGAAGGCTGGACAGGTGTTAGGAGGGCAGATTCCATTTCTCAGGGCTGCTTGCTTGGGACAGATCTGTACTGCTTGTTTTACATAAGGTCAAGATAGTCAGAGGCTTACAAAGTGTGCAGCGGATAGACCAAGTCATTGAACATTTTCTCTGGTCCCATTTATAGAAGAGATCTCTCTTGTCTCAGGCTGGGAGAGAAAACCATGATGTCTTCTGAGTTCAGGGGTAGAGGCATAAAAAAATGTATATATTTGTATATATTTAAATATACATTTATTTTTTAAATATTTATTTATTTTTGAGAGAGACAGAGACAGAGTGTGAGCAGGAGAGGGGCAGAAAGGGAGACACAGAATCAGAAGCAGACTCCAGGCTCTGTCTGAGCTGGCAGCACAGAACCTGATGCGGGACTAGAACTCACGAACTTTGAGATCATGACCTGAGGCAAAGTGAGATGCTTCACCCGCTGAGCCACCCAGGTGACCCTAAATATCTATTTATTTTAATATATGCTAAGTGATATGTGAAAAAAAATCCATGCTAAATACTATACATGGTTTATCTCTTTTAATTTTTATAATAACTCATGAGGCAGATACTGTTCTATAGATGACAAGCTAGGATTTATATTTCATCCAAGTTTAGGTAGCTGGTGTATAGAACTGAGCTATTAATCCACATGGATGTCCAGAATCTGTGGACCAAACTATGACTCTACTATGAGCCTGTTGACTGGCCTGTTAGGACTTAACATCGCTTTTGTAATTTGAAGTAAACAAGCAGGAAATGGAGGTAAGTCACATTAATAGTGCATCACTGAGGAGCAATTAGGTGGCTCAGCCAATTAAGCATCTGACTTTTGATTTAGGCTCAGGCTGTGATTTCTCTTTTCATTGGGATCAAACCCCGCACTGGGCTCTGTGCTGACAGTGAAGAACCTGCTTAGGATTCTCTCTCTCCCTCTCTCTCTGCCTCTTCCCTGCTCTCTCTCTCTCAAAATACATAAATAAACTTTAAAAAAATGGTGCATCCCTGGCCGCCATGGTGCCAACATGGGGTAAGGGATTTTCATAGAACGCACTGTACATACCCTTATCATAGGGTTGTCAGTGGGTTCTGTGCAGGAAAAACCTAGTTGCGCTTTCATTCCCTCTTCCTCAGATGTGGGTGCTTAATAATTACTTTGATTCCATGAGATAATGCTAAATTATAGCCTTTAAAAAAACATATCCAATACCATACTGTCTTGATGATGACAGCTTTGTAGTAGAGGCTAAAGTCTAGGATTGTGATGCCTCCCGTTTTGGTTTTCTTCTTCAATATTACTTTGGCTATTTGGGGTCTTTTGTGGTTCCATACAAATTTTAGGATAGCTTGTTCTAGCTTTGAGAAGAACCCTGGTGCAATTTTGATGGGGATTGCATTGAATGTGTAGATTGCTTTGGGTAGTAATGACATTTGCACAATATTTATTCTTCCAATCAATGAGCATGGAATGTTTTTGCATTTCTTCGTGCCTTCTTCAATGTCTTTCATAAGTTTTCTATAGTTTTCATCGTATAGGTCTTTTACATCCTTGGTTAGGTTTACTCCTAGGTATTTTATGGTTTTTTGTGCAATCATGAATGGGATCAGTTTCTTGATTTCTCCTTCTGCTGCTTCATTATTGGTGTATAGGAATGCAACCGATTTCTGATTTTGTACCCTGCAACTTTACTGAAATCATTGATCAGTTCTAGAAGGCTTCTGGTGGAGTCTGCTGGGTTTTCCATGTAGAGTATCATGTCATCTGCAAAAAGTGAAAGTTTGACGTCTTCTTTGCCAATTCTAATGCCTTTTATTTCCTTTTTTTGTCTGATTGCTGATGCTAGGACTTCCAGCACTATGTTAAACAACAGTGGTGAGAGTGGACACCCCTGTTGTGTTCCTGATCTCAGGGGGAAAGCTCTCAATTTTTCCCCATTGAGGATGATATTAGCTGTGGGTTTTTCATGAACTGCTTTTATAATGTTTAAATAAGTTCCCTCTATTCTGACTTTCTTAAGGGTTTTTATTAAGAAAGGGTGCTGTATTTTGTCAAATGCTTTTTCTGCATCTATCGACAGGATCATATGGTTTTTATCTTTTATTTTGTTAATGAGATGTATCACATTGATGGATTTGCAAATATTGAACCAGCCCTGTAACCCAGGAATGAATCCCACTTGATTATGATGGATAATTTTTTTTACATGTGTTGAATTCGATTTGCTAGTATCTTGTTGAGTATTTTTGCATCTGTATTCATTAAGGATATTGGTCTGTAGTTCTCTTTTTTTTT
>NC_043709.1:116353154-116533606 GCF_006229205.1 Suricata suricatta
AAATCTGGCCATTTGTAGCAAAGTGGATGGACCTCAAGGGTGTTATGCTAAGTGAAATAAGTCAGGCAGAGAAGGACAGATACCATATGTTTGCACTCATAGGTCTAACAGGAAAACAGGAGAAACCTAATGGAGGACCATGGGGAAGGGAAGGGGGAAAGAGAGTTGAGGAGAGAGAGGATGCAAAACCTGAGAGACTATTGTATACTGAAAATTAACTGAGGATTGAAGTGGGAGAGGGAGGGGAAGGGAGGTGGTGGTAATGGAGGAGGGCACTTGTGGGGAAGAGCACTGGGTGTTATATGGAAACCAATTTGATAATAAACTATTTAAAAAAAAATTAAAAATATATATTCTTCATTCTTTGGCTTTATTTACCTTAAATGGATGTTGGACACTTGCATCCAAACACCCCTTGACTCGGAACAAGAGTAGATAGAGATTGGTCTATAGTCCCAGGTCCAGATGCGTGCTCTAAGCAGAAGTGGTTTATTAAACTCCAAACTTTTAGGTCTCTTTGAAGATCTTTTAGTGACCCTCTGATACGTTAAAAATCATGCCCTCCCTGCATCGAGACCTGATACTTTCAGTAGGATGCCTACCCCTCAGTCCCTTTGTATCTAAAAAGCAGTTTTAAAAATTAACTGTGGAATGCATATTCTTGTAAAATACAAAACTTTTTGATGTTACCTATATTTGGGAACATGCCTGGAATTAAAGGACCAAGTGGGGAAAGTCTTTCTGATTTAGAACTTCACCAAGCAAGGCACAGGATGAAAAAAAAAAATGGAAAGAAAATGTAAAGTTGTGTTAGAGATAGAGAAGGAGAGAGAGAGTTGAGAATTGAGAGCATGCCACCTGCTTATCTCAGATTTCTGCTTAGATCACAGAGATCTGAACCCTGGTGCCATTCAGGATCTAACTTCTGTTGCAAGAGGTAGAGTCCTCCTTGCGTTTCTCAACACTTCCTTGCTCTCCCATCAGAGAAGCCTGTACATGCCAAGCCCTTAGACCAAGAAAGTGCTCGAAGGCTACTGTCTGCTGCTCATGAACCAGAAGAAGCCATGACTTTCCATGGTGTCACTTTGAAGGTCTTACTTCTATGTCCTGAGAGGAGTCCTTAAGAGCTGATGGCAATTTGTGCTCAGTGATAATCACTTTCTTCAAGGATATTTCCAACCTGCCGGCTTCACTTGATTTCACACAGACCTCTCTATTTTACTGCAGTGCTCAAGTCAACTTGCCTTTTGTTCCCGCCATGGCGCCAACACGGGGTAAGGGATTCCCACAGAACACACTGCACATACCCTTATCATAGTCACGTCCTGCGGTATTCTGATGGACTGCTTGCCAGGCTTTGCTCTGACAAACTGTGATTGTGGGTAGTGATCATGCTCCAGTCACCCCTGTATAAGCAGCATATAATGATGGAGGCATACTCAACAAATATCTGAGGATGATATTATATAAATATACAAATAACACCTAACTCTCATGGAGACTCCCGACACGCATGGATGAGTCATTGATTGTATTGTTATTTAATTTGATTTGAGTAAATCCTCACAACAGTTTTATGAAGGCAAGTTTTCTATTCTTATCTATAAGAATAGATAGAAAGTTTTGGAAGAAGACAGATAGCCTATGTTTTCCTTCATACGTGAAATTTGAGAAACTTAACAGAAGACCATGGGGGAAGGGTAGAGGAAAAAATAGGTACAAACAGAGAGGGAGGGAGGCAAACCATAAGAGACTCTTAAATACAGAGAACAAATTGACGGTTGATGGGGGGGTGGGGAAGAGGGGAAAATGGGTAATGGGCATTGAGGAGGGCACTTGTTGGAATGAGCACTGGGTGTTGTATGTAAGCAGTGAATTACAGGAATCTACCCCAGAAACCAAGAGCACACTGTATGACCTGTATGTTAGCCAATTTGGCAATAAATTATATTTAAAAAAAGAGAGAAAGAAGGAACATTTAGGAAAGTCATCAAGGTCACATAGCTAGCTGAGGTGAAAATGGAGCCTGGGCAGTCTGGCTTTTGAGTCTGTAAGCTGGCTTTGAAAGAAATAAAAAACGAAAGGAAGTAGGGACAGCAAGGACACTCATCTGTCTAAACTTCCTCCCTGGGCCAGAGGGAGCAAAGGCCACCCAAAGTGGACCAGATCAGGGTGGAATGGAACTGGCCATGAGGTGGCACTCTGGTTAAAACCAAAAGCAACGTCAGGTGTCATCAACAAAGCAGTAGGTATTTCCAGAGAGCAACCCAGAGCCGGGGGCCATAGTGCCGGGGGTGCAGGAACTGCGGGTTTTCCAGCACCACCCGCTTCTCCTTCTCCAGGATGACTATTCCCTAGGGCATTGGGGTGGGTGTGACATTAAGGATTTCAAGGTGAATTGCCAGTATCAGCACTAAGAACAACAAATGAGGTATTTCACTGTAATTGTTACATTTATCATCACCATCATGAATGAATAGATAATGCATATATAGGGGACACGAACTAAAAGATTCAAGAGGATGGTGAACCCGCACCCCAACACTTCTGCAACCCCCATCCCTCAGCCACTGGCAACTACTGTTGGAGGTTGCTTGTATATTCTTCTGGAGATAAGATACACACGCGCACACACATATGTATAACCACTCGTCCATTTTCTTCTTTCCAAGGGTTTGTTTTTGCTTTTTTTTTTTTTTTACACTGCCATCCCTTCTCTGTTCTCTTTATTTGATGGATTGCACTTCTTTTATTAAAAAAAAACCCTCTATTGTTATTACTTTGGAGTTTGGAGGAGAGCTCAGAGATGAACACACACCATGTTTAACCAGATGTCTTCTTATATATTGACAGCCTGACAGAAGGTATTGATGGAGCTCAGCTGGAAATGAGTACAGGATCGGGCAGTCACCGATGGTCTACGGGAAGTTGAGTCAACTCAAAGAAGAAAGTAATCTAACAAAATCTGGGCTTTTATAATAATAGCAGTAATATTCACTTGACATTTTCAGGGCCAGGTGCTGTGCATTACATGGTCTCTCTGATTTAATCCTCACATAAATTAGGTACTATAACATCATCTGCATTTCAGAGATGAGGACACTGGAGCTTACAAACATCCAGTAAGTGGACCAAGCTCACAAATCTTAGGAATGATGGATCCTGGGATTTAAATTTACATCTGCCTGAAACCTTTTTCTTTTTTTTTAATTATTTTTGAGAGTCAGAGAGAGACAGCACGAGCAAGGGAGGGTCAGAGAGAGAGGGAGACACAGAATCCAAAGACAGGCTCCAGGGTCAGAGAGAGAGGGAGACACAGAATCCAAAGACAGGCTCCAGGCTCTGAGCTAGCTGTCAGCACAGAGCCCAACGTGGGCTTATTTGAAAAATAAGAACAGTATTATCTTGGGAACTGGGAGATGAGAACCACTTTTAGTTCTACATGAAGACATCCCATTGTTATGCCCAGATTTTAATATCGCCCCCAAAAACCAGAGACCACTAGGGAGCCCGAGTCATGCATGCAAAAGCAAAGGGAGGTTTTATTACAGGCTTAGCCTGGCTGGGCCTAAGCTCGGTCTCACAGACTTTACCCATGTAGCGGATCCATGCTGAGAGCCCCAAACAAAGGGGGGGTAGGGCTTTTATGAGTTTGGGAAGGGGGAGTTGCAGGAAATTGTGACATAGGTACAGTGATCCAAACATTACTATACAATATTATTGACAGCAGGTTTAACCATTCACATTGCCTAGAGTATTTGTTACTTTTGGCAGGACCCAATCACAACATTTAGAGTATTGACCAATCACAGAATGGGCCCAGGACCCTCACGTAGGGTGTGACTAGTCTTAGCCTCCATCTTTAGGCCCGCCCTTAGAAATGTTAAGGGTGTTAGCTAGCCTTTCCTGATTAGGCATTACAAGGGTGGTCCCTCCTGCCTTGGGTGATGTGTGCCCTTCTATTGTCTCATGGAGTCAGTTTCAGACCTGCACCCTTACACCATCTATGATTTCTGATGCCATCCCAAAGCACAATACACCTCCAGTATTCCCAAGGTTTAGCCTTAATCTTTTCACAGTTTATTAAACTCTACAATCTAAAGAAATTCAAATGGCACATGCTATATCGTTTCAGAGAGAGAAGCTGATTTTCCAGAAGTTCTCCTTTAACAGGAAATTGGGTTTTAATAATATTATATTGATGGGATAGTTCATATCATGCGTCAGCTTGACAGGGCCACGGGTTGCCCAGGTAATTGGTTACACGTTATTTCTGGAAGTTTCTGTGAGGGTGTTTCTGGATGAAAGTAGCATTTGAATTAGTAAGCAGAGTAAAACAGATGGCCCTTCCAAATGTGGGTGGGCCTCGTCTAGTCAGCTAAGGGTCTGAATAGAAAAAGGTGAAGGAGGAATTCACTCTCTCTACTTGAGAATCTCTCAGCTAGGACATCAGTTTTCTCCTGCCTTTGGTCTTGGACTGGAATTTATACCACTAGCTCTCCTGGTTCTAAGGCCTTTGGACTTTATATCTTGGGGCTTCTCAGCTTGCATTAACACATGACCCAAGTTCTTATAATCAGTGAGTCAATGTCTGCCTATCTATCTTTGTATTATCTATCTATCTATCTATCAATCATCTCTCTCTCTCTCTCCCTCTCTATCTATTGTAAGGATGCAGGTCTGAATCAAACTGACCCCACGACAGGCTTCCAGTTTCCCCTCTGGACCTTGGAGACCTAAGTGTCAGTTTCTCAGAATCAGTAGACAATAGAAGGGCACACATTGCCCAAGGCAGGAGAGACCACCCTTGTAACACCCTTAACATTCCTAAGGGCAGGCCTAGAGATAGAAGCTCTAGGTAATCACTTATTGCTTAAGGCTAGTTACACCCTACGGGAGGGTCCTGGGTCCTGGGTCCACTCTGTAATTGGTTAACACTCTAAATGTTGTGATTGGGTCCTGCCAAAAGTAACATTCTGGACAATGTGTCTGGTTAAAGTTACTGCCAATGATGTTAGGCGATAATGATTGGACCCCTGTACCTGTGTCACAATTTCCTGTAACTCCCCCTTCCCAAACCCATAAAGGCCCTACCCCACGTTTGTTCAGGGCTCTCAACATGGATCCGCTGCGCTGGTGAAGTCTGTGAGCCTGAGCTTATAAGCCCATAATAATAAAGGCCCTTTGCTTTTGCATTCGTGACTTGGTCTCCCTGGCGGTCTCTGGTTTTTGGGGACAATATTGAAATCTTGGGCATAACACTATCTCTCTATCTCTCTAAACTTTATCTAAATATCTCCTATTGGTATGGTTTCTCTGGGAAATTAAATTGGCAATTCCAAAATGTAGTGAATAAGGCCACTGCAATGCACATCTCTGAGGGGTCCCATTTACATCTTGGACTATGTGAATAATACCAGGTAAAGCTGAGACTTTAACTTTCCTGAATCCAGGGCTCTTTACCAGAAATTATGGGACCCCAACAAGGGTTCTCCTTATAATATAGGAATGCCCTCCAGTTCAAGGAAGGTCTGATCTAGGTGTTTGCGATGTACCTTTCACAGTAGAAATCCTAGAACGTAGCAATTATTTGAACAAAGGTGCTCAGTTGAGCAAGTGAGGCCCATACACTAGCTGGAGGTTTTTGTTTGTTTGTTTTTTGTTCTTTTTTTTTTTTAATCTTCATTTCATCTTTAGAAGAGGAGGGTGGGAAGTAGAAGAAGAGATCAGAGCACGGCTGTGCACGATTTCACTTTCTCCAAACTATTTCTTATTCAGTGGTTGAGCTACTTTCTTTTAAGCTTGTCCTTTCTTTCCCCAGCAGCAAGTCTCCTGGTCACACCATTCTCTTTTAACCAGACAGGGATCACAGAGTTCTCATCAACCTTTCCTCCTCTGCCCATTCATTCAATTATTCATTTATACATTCATCAGATAGTTATTCAGCATCCACTGTATGCAAGACACCGTGTGAAAACGGGGATACAGAAGCGACAGGAAGACACAGGTCCTCTTCCTGTGGACCTTGAAGACCTGTAGGAAAGACAGAATATTTTCTTTAAGTTTATTTATTTTGGGAGAGAGAAGGTGCTCGCACGTGCGCGAGCTGGGGGAAGAGCAGAGAGTAAGGGAGAATCCAAAGCAGGCTGCCTACTACTGTCAGACCAATGAGGCGCTCCGTCTCACCAACCGAGAGATCAGGACCTGAGCCTAAGTTACACCTAACAGCTGAGCTACCCAAGGGCCCCAGGAAAGAAATCATTAAACAAATGATTTCACACAGAACTTTTGTTATTGAAGAAAGCACAATGGAGGAAATTTACAGGAACACGTGAAGGTATGTATTGGGGTCAGAGAAGACTTGAGAAAGTTGAAAAGGATGGAATGAGTCAAAGATCAGAGAAATTGATAATTGGAGGGCTGGGTGGTCAGGGAAGAGTGTGTGGCGAGAAGGTACGGAGGCAAAAATATATAGACTGAGCAGGGTGGAAGCCCACTGCTTAGGGTGAGGAGACACCATTTGTTAGCTCCCTTTGTTTACAAACTCCTAGTTGAGATGATCTTTTTATTTCCCTTTCAATTCTCCAAAGTTGAATTAAAGAGGAATTCGCTAGGGGCACCTCTGTGGCTCAGTCGGTTGGTTAAGCATCTGACTCAGGTCATGATCTTATGGTTTGTGGATTCGAGCCCTGTACTGGGCTCTGTACTGATGGCTCAGAGCCTGATTGGGATTGTGTCTTCCTCTCTCTGCCCCTTCCCACTCGTGCGTGCATGCACTCTCTCTAAATAAATAAATTAATTAATTAATTAATAAACTTAAAAAAAGAGGAAATTCCTGGATGGAGTGATTTTTCTTACTGGACGTGGTCCACTAAAAATGAAGTACTACCCTCTCTTGATCAGAGCTGAGCAATTCCTCTACCCACACACAGAACACAGGATTTCTCCTGAACCATTTTGTATTATTGTTGTTTGGGGATGGGCTGTGGTCTCCCACCAGAACTAGTGCCTGGAAGATCTGAGAGTATAGGTCTTCATATTTCACACAAGCTGTATGTTATGTGTAACTTGCACATAAGAGGTTCTAAACGGGTGCTCAATGAACTGAATTATTGTGTGTTGATTTAAAGGTTTTCTGGAAATTATGTCTGGAATATTAACTTTTAAGGGAATCTTTTTTCAGTAAATGGTAAGGACAACTTCTGCTCTCTAACATTAACTCTTCTGGGATTATTTCCCCTATCAACCCTCTATATTTCCTGGCCTGTTTTAAATCAGGAGTTGGAATTTTAGTGCTTCATTGCCTTGAGGGTTTTTCACAGAGAAGACAGACCTGTTTGATTTCAATGTGTCCTCCTATGTTTCATAAGAGCCAACTTTCATCAAAGAGTATGCCAGGGCTCCTTGAGGACGAGGGGAGAGAAGGAAGCATTTTTGAGAGAAGGGAGAGAAAGAAGGGAAATGTCGCTCGCAAGTGCAACGGGTCCAGTGAGGACCCGAGCCTGACTCACTGCACTAATGTGGTGCTCAGGGTGACCGGACTTCAGAGGAGCACCTAGAAGTAACAAAGGAGTTTCCATTCTCTGCAAAGACGCTGAGCCCCACATGCAGAGTGGAAATAGCAGAGGCAGTAAATAAAAGTAGACCATGGTGCTGGACCACCAGCAGCTCCAGGGCTCCCTGAAGGATGGATGGTGTTGGCGAAAGGTTGTGAGAGAGCCTCAGCTTCTTTCTGATCTCCAGGCAGGCATCTCTGCCCTGACCCGAGAGTCAGCTTTATTTATTAAAAAAAATGTATGGGGTGGCAAAAAAAAGAAGTGGCAATTGCCTTAGACAATAATTTCTGATAACAAATTCCATGGTATGTAAAAATTTCCCAGAACATAGATTGGTAGAAGACTCATGCATAATCTTTACCAATAGAGATTGAAGTAGGTGACTAGATGTTTATTATATGGGGAAGGAAGGTATCTTCAGCATTCAAATACAAGGCAACATTTTTTAGCATAACTAGGGCAAAAGTTAGTTATTTTGTGAGCAGGAGTCAATAGCCTGTTTTCTTGATGGGAAGAAAACAGGGTTTCTCAGGAAATGTAACATTTGCTCCTATAATCACAAAAGAAGAAACTCCTATAATAAGTTTTTTCACAAGGTACAATTCACATATTTTTAGCATAAGAAGGCAAGTCACTCCTGATCTCAGTCCGTCAGGTGCCTTGAGGGTTGATGCTCAAGCAGGAATTGAGTGGGGGTTGAGTGGGAGTAGACACCAGTCGCCATTTGATGGTAGGAGGCCTTGCAAACCTGCCTTGCTTCAGAGTGGCTCCCAGCACCACGGGAGTGGGGATAAGAAGGTTCTTAGCAATGACCAGAGGACCCCTCTGATCGGAAGGTTTCCCTCATGTCTGACCTGGGGCCTTTCTGCCACCTGAGAATGGGAATTTCCCTCCAGCCAGCATGCATGGAGGCTCAGAGTCAGACTGACTTGACATGAAAAAATAAAGACATATGTCGCATGCACACGTTTGCTATTCTCTCTCTCTCTCAACAGCTTTGTGGGTAATTATTGACTGATTGATTTAAACCATTTGAAAAAGTGATGGGTTTCTTCAGTATTGGATACATAGGTTTAACAAATTCACTGGAAAGTAAATTCTCTTTTTTCGATGTTTTACATTTTACCATCCTATGGAAAAAATTTCTGGATTGACTTGAAATGCATTGTTTGTGCCCATTGTCAGAATGCATGAAAACTTTAAAAGTTGGTATTGGGGCGCCTGGATAGCTCAGTCAGTTGGGTGTCCAACTTCGGCTCAGGTCATGATCTCATGGTTCATGAATTTGAACCCCTAGTTTGGCTCTGTACTGACAGCTTAGAGCCTGGAACCTGCTTCAGATTTTGTGTCTCCCTCTCTCTCTGCCCCTCCCTCACTTGTTCTCTGTCTCTGTCTCTCAAAAAATAAACAAACGTTAAGAAAATTTTTTTTAAAGTTGGTGTCTTCCCAATATTGACATCTTCCATTCCCAGAGCCTATCCTCTCTCTCACATAGAAATTCAGTTCATGCATCATTATCCTACGATTCTACATTTAGCAGTAGATTCCAAAAATGATAATTCCCTTCTTCATTGTTTTCAAATGGTAGTAGTCTTCCGTCTAACACACACAGTGAAGTAACTATGTTACAGTTCACTGATGGTGGCCATTTTCAATTCATGGGTGCTTACCACATACTGCATGCAGTCCTTGATGCTAGGGCTACAAAAATGATTAAGACCCATTTCCAGTAATGGATGAGATAAGATAAATATATATATCACCACATCCTGGGACCAGTAGGATAAAAACAAAGTATCACAAGGCAAAGATGATGCAGATTCTACTACAGCACAGGAAACGTGGAGCCTTTCTTTAAAAGAAAGTGTTATTTGTGCCAGGTCTTAGGGAAAACCAAACCAAACAAACTATAGATTTGGCAGCAGAGAGGAAAAAGGGCCCTTGCAGGCTGAGAAAATAGCATGAATACTAGAACCTAGAGAGGCTCAGGGCAAGAGAAGTGAAGGCAGGTGGCCTGGAGAAGAAGCTGGAGCCAGAGGGACCAGAGGAACTTCTCATGGACTTGTACTGGAGAGCTTGCATAATAACTGCAGAGTGAGGACTGCAATTTATGGAGCTCATAGTTGTGCCCCATACCAAAATGCCATAAAGGCAGGTGATACCCCATCTTAAAAATTAGGAGAAGGCTCAACGGGCCCATAAAATGTCCAACTTGGGGCCAGTATTCTCTCCCCCAGGGCTCTCTGATTCCTATTATCATCACAGCCTGCTTTAACTCTAGAAACTATCCTGGCTGGCAGTTTTAAAAAGTATTGCCAAGAGCCCTTAGCCGTAGTTCCACAAACAGTAAGAAGTTCTTTCCAAAACAAGGGGCACTTGGCTGGCTCAATCTGTGGAGCATGTGACTCTTGATCTTGGGCTTCATGAGTTCGAGCCCCATGTTAGGAGTAGAGTTTTACTTAATAATAATAAGAAGAAAAGACAATCCTACCAAACTACTACCATTACTCTTTTCTCATTTATATATTAGGATTCTCTCCTTTAAATGAAAAGGTTTTAATGTTTATTTATATATTTTGACAGGGCTGGGGAGCAGAGAAAGAGGGAGGTTGAGAATCCCAAGCAGGCTCTGTGCTGTCAGTGCAGAGCTTGATGTGGGGCTCAATCTTACAAACGTGAGATCATGACCTGAGTGGAAATCAAGAGGCAGACATTCAACTGATTGAGCCACATAAGCACCTCACCCCCAGTTTTTTAAAAGAGAGTTTTGATGCTGAAACAAATACATGATTTAGAAAAGAAAAATGATTAACTCCAACACTATTTTACAAATGATTTTTTGGGGGGCGCCTGGGTGGTTCAGTTGGTTAAGCATCTGACTTCAGCTCAGGTCATGATCTCACAGCTCATGGGTTCGAGCCCCATGTCGGGCTCTGTGCTGACAGCTCAGAGCCTGGAGCCTGCTTCAGATTCTGTGTCTCCCTCTCTCTCTGACCCTCCCCTGCTCACGCCGTCTCTCCCTCTCTTTCAAAAATAAAATAAAACATTAAAAATTTTTTTAAAAAGATTATTTTTCCCTCTTGTGCAAAATTACACATATTTACTATAAAAATGTGGAAGTATACAAAAAAGAAGGAAAAATTGCCTATATATTCCTCCCACCAGTGTGGAACTATTACTACTGAGTTTATAGTAATATTCTTACCATGAACATGTGACATAGTTATGACCTATATAACATTATACACAAATGTTTAAAAATAACTTGTCTTGGTATACAATGTGCCTAGGAATGGGATAAATATTGGAAAGATCTCTTTCCACACTGAGAAGGAAACCCACCCAAATAATAAGCACTGAACAACTTATTTTGTAGAATTCTTGGGAATGCCCTTAGTTAAATCAATATAAATGTTGAACCATTGTTTCTGGCAATATGTGAGTTCAAAACTTCTTAAAAATGTCATTAACTTAAAGGCTATTCAACAGACAGAAATTTCAGCACATCACATAATTCTGATATATCCATCAGTTGACACCAACGTCTTAATCTTAAAAGCAGGATAAAGGGGCCCCTGGGTGGCTCAGTCAGACAACTCTTGATCTCCGCTCAAGTCATGATCTCAGTTCGTGGGATTTAGCCCCATGTCCGGCTCTGGGCTGGGGATTCTCTCTCTGCCCGTCCCCTGCTCTCTCTCATGCTTTCTCTCAACTAAATAAACTTTTAAAAATACTTAAAAACAAAGCAGGATACAATGTTAAATAAAAATTCTGGTACTTTTCTAAAAATATTCCAGAAACCTCAATAGGTTGGGTTTGTGGAGTAAAAAGTACATTTGCTGGTTACGTACCTTAATATCCTTTCATCTCAAATTACAAAGGATTAGAGCTTAATTTTAGGAACAAGCGAATAAGAAATTAAAAAGGAAAAAATTCCATGTTCTAGACTGGCGCTCAAGATTCTGAATAAATATTAAATGTTGAATATCTCTTTCGTAATATTTGTGGCTAACCCCAGGAGGGCTGGGAAACAAGTGAAGTTGGGGCATGGCTAGAAGATCAAGAAAGATGTTGTAAGAACTTCCATTGTGTCCACTTCCCCAGCAAAGATTACGGATGAAAAATACAACCCTTTGGAATGCTCAGTGGCCATAATTACTTACATAATCTTCTGTGTTTTTCCCTTTGACAACTTATTGCTCCCCCAGTGACCCCTACCTCCTGGCATTCACCTTCTTAGGATACCCCACTCTCCTGCCCCAGCGTGGGTGGGGCACGTGATTCCTTTCTGACCAGTGAAATAGGAAATGACCCTCTGGGCTTAGAATTCCTAAAATTGCCCACGGTCCTGTGAGTTTGGAAGACCATTCTTCCATGGGTAAGTCTTCAAGGGAAACCCCAGCCCTGCCCGACGCCTGGGTGGCAGCCTGATGAAACTCTAAAACCAAGAATGCATGTCAGCCGGGCCAGGACTCCTGCCCCACAAATGTGTCCTGTTTATAGTCTAAATCTGTGTTAATCGGTTATGCAGGAGGAGCTGACTCATCCAGCTGTTTACACAGTGATTCACCCAGAGTGAGTCAGAAAGTAGTTGTGAAATTAAGTGGTCACTGGGTCTCTTCAAACCCACTCTCCATTTCTCTTAGCTTTTCCCATGTCTGAAAAAGTCACTTCAAGAAACAGAAAAAGAGGGGCGCCTGGGTGGCTCAGTCGGTTAAGCGCCCGGCTTCGGCTCAGGTCGTGATCTCATGGTTCATGGGTTCGAGCCCCACATGGGGCTCTGTGCTGACAGCTAGCTCAGAGCCTGGAGCCTGTTTCAGATTCTGTATCTCCCTCTCTCTCTGATCCTCCCCTGCTAACTCTGTTTCTCTCTGTCACTCAAAATAAATAAAAAGCATTAAAAAATTTTTCAAGAAACAGAAAAAGATGACAAGACACATCATGGTGGTCTCAAGGGGTGCCAGTGTTTGCACTTGGCACAAATGAACAGAAGACTTGGCCAAATGGACCTCACAGAGTTCCAGACGTAGGGGCTGCTCCATTTCACCCCACCAAAACCGCAGGGACAGGATGCTAGGGTCCAACGGTGACTTGGCTGATAACTTTCCTGCTCCTTGGGTCACTGGGGCCACATGCAGTGTCATCTCTGCCTTCCGGGCGCTCCCTGTGATGTTACCAGCAGTCTTCCACTCACGCTCGCCTCATAGCTGTGTCACATGCTGCACTTCTAAGGAAAGCATGGCGGATGGGTATAGGGTGGGACACCTCGCAAAGTTTGCCCCTCAAAGCTTTGTTCTCACAGAAAGAACCTTGGAAAGACAGAAAAAAAAATGAAGGGACAAAATAAACAGAGCAGGAACCAATGATGTAGAAAGCAAGCTACATGTGAGGATTCGCCAAAGCCAGATGGGAAGGTGAAGTTTTGAAATGGCTGATAAAATAGACCCATTGCCAGCAAGACTGACATGAGTAAAAACGATGAGCTTCAAAATCATGTATATAACATAATCCAAATTATGTTAAAACAATAAGAAGAGATAAACTAAAAGCTAACATATAATACAGAGGCCACTTTTTTTAAATGCTCTTAGGTGTTTTCTGTAGTTTATTTTATTTTTTATTTTTTTAATTAAAACATTTTTTATAATGTTTATTCATTCTTTGAGAGATAGAGACAGAGCTTGAGTGGGGGAGGGGCAGAGAGAGAGAGAGGGAGACACAGAATCCAAGGCAGGCTCCAGGCTCCAAGCTGTCTGCACAGAGCCTGACGCAGGACTTGAACCCATGAACCATGACATCATGACCTGAGCCAAAGTCGGATGCCTAACTGACTGAGCCACCCAGGCGCCCCTATAGTCTTTAAATTAGTGATCATATATGGCTTTCTTTCATAAGGAGAAGAATAATGTTGTTTGAAAGCTGCACATGAAATAAATGTTTCTTCTAAGAATCATTTTTACTACTAGCTTCCAAATCAATGTAGACGTCAGGTCTACATTCAAAACAGGTGACATTTTCTCATTGTCACTACCGTGAGGTGGCGGTATCACAGAATCAAAAGTTGTGTCAGGTAGTCCCTACCCTGTAGGGGCTTCTTCTCGGTGGAATATTCTGCTTTTCCTCTGAGAAATCGTTTGGTGAACAAGTCACGTTTGATTCACATGCTGGTAGGTTGTCCTATTAGGTATTATCGAAAAGTAGAGTCTGAGATTCTATTGGTTTGAAAGTTCTATTTTGGCTTACATTTTTTTTTCCTCTGAGAATTTTTGGGCTGAAAGGTTTGGGGAAGAATTGAAAAATCAGAATGTAGCCGACTATTTCCTGAATGGTGAGGTCTCATCGGATTCCTTGCTGTGCTGTAAGAGAAGCCTGCACTTCCTGATAGAAACAAGGGACCCCCATCCCAACAGAAGGCTGCTCAGGGGCGTAAACACCAGTTGCACTGTGGCAGGGCCTAGATTTCTGGTGGCACCTACAAGCTGTGTGACACTGAGTATTTCTGAGGTGTCCAGTGAGTTCATTAGGTTCCGTCCATATGACGAGAAAATATACATGAAGTCGCTTAGCACAGTGCCTAGGCATAAGAGACACTCAGAAAAGTTAATACACATTATTAATATTTATAAATAATAATAATGAAATATTATTTACAGAGTTTAGTGTCATGGAAAAGGAGGGACGAAGACCATGTAAAGGAGCACATGGGGAGAAACTGGGCCCACAGGGAGCTCAGAGTTGTAGGCCCTCCTATTACTGCCAGAGATGGGCCCACAAGGCTGAATGCTGACGAGGCACACATGCAACCATGTCACTTGCTCAAAGCCTCCTTTCCTGAGGAAATTTGCTGGGAAATTGTTGAAATAGATATATAAGTCTGTGATGACTACAAAGGTGAATGATGATTCCTAAAGTTGTACAATGCACAACCTGCACAACTGTACTCTGCAGTCCAGAACTATACCCACAAGATGGCTTTCTCCCGTGTTTAGTCTCTTAAACTGCTGCCATCTTGTGTTTTACATTTCCCCGGCGGGGGGGGGGGGGGGGGGGGGGGGGGGGGGGGGGGGGGGGGGGGGGGGGGGGTCTTTAAATTCTTTCTAGATCAAGGCAGAGTACACATGTCAATACTTTATAAGACTTGAAGAAGAGGTTGAAACTCAGTATATACCAAAAGATACAGAATCCACACTGAAGGATGGACTGGTTGGTCCCTGCCTTCCCTCCCACTTGACTCAACATCTTGCTGTGATGACACAAAGTATCTATATTAAGAAATACTGCATCAGATGGGAGTGGTCCCAAGGGGGCTAAATGCCTTGTAACTATCAATCAGGAGTTAATTAGCTCCTTCTTTATGCATTTGCTTAGCTAACATCTGAAACTTATTACCCCTAAAGGATGGTTTGGATTGCAGATACAACCAACCATGTTTGAGAAAGGTTGGTTTCAGGCTCGCGGAGGAAGCACTCGGCTACAACCCAGAGTCAAGAGAAGGTGCCACCGCCATGTTCTGCTAAGTGTCTTGTCCCCCTTTATGACTCCAACTTTTCTCCATCTGCCTGCCGGCACCCCACGCCTTGGTTGGACTTGCAGGCCCCATCCAGGGCTTCTCCCTGCCCCACATTAACGTCATCTCAACAGGGACAGGGACAGGAACGTGGTCAGGCGCCCACTGTGGGAGTGCAGCCAGCTTTGGGGACAAACGGAGCGGGCTGGGGCACGCGACAGTGGGAGGCAGTCCACCCAGTGGGGTGTCGTGCGCCTGTGGAGAGGGTGATTGGGGGTGGTGGGAGCGGCTGAGAAGTCCTGCAGGAGGTCACGTGCTGGGCCCATATTGGGAGGGAACCCCAGTCACAGCCAAGCCTAGGCTAGGAAATGGGACTTCCAGGCCCGACATCAGCATGGGCGAATCGGAGCGCTGTCCTGGCACCATCGGTTAGAGCAAATCAAGATCCGGTTCCGTGGAACCCGGCAGGTTATACAATGAGACCCAGGTCAGGGAAGACCGATTCAGCACCTGTGATTCAGCTCCAGCTCGTTAGCAGCACAGCGGGGGGTCCTGGCCAGCCCCTCGCTCTTCTTGGGAATGATGATTCTGGACACTGACTGCAGCTCATCTCTCCAGAGAGCTCGGCAGAAACAGGCCAACTCGCTGGCCTTGACAGTTTAGGCAAATCCAAGGGCTCCGTGATGTGCATTAAAGAGAAGCTGGGCAATTCTGGGAGCATTTGCCTTCCACGTTTCTGTGAGTATTACCAGCGTTCCCTTAGGATTATCTCACCCTGCTGCTGCCAGTTTTCATATCCAATTAGTGACGGAGGAGCTAATCCACCCAATTTCTTTCTCTTTTCATTTCCTCCGCCTCCTTCCAGAAGCCCCCTCCCCCACCCACTCCTGGCCCCGGACCTGAACTCGGAACTCCGTCCCTTCCCTTCGCCTTCAGCTTCTCTCCGTTTTCCATGTACCATGTGCCATTTATATGCACTCTGTGCATTTTGAAATCGTGGGTTTTGACTTCTTACCTTCTATACAATTTACCACTTGGTTCTTTCAGTCCCTCCTTCGTTAAGAATTTGCTGGAGCCTGTTTCATGGGGCACTTCCACCACAGACTCTGGGATCGGAACCTACACGCTAATTACAGTTCCCCACTCCCATCCAGTTACTCCCCAGGTCAGAACTTTATGCCTCCAACAAATACTTCTCCTCTTGTTTGAAGATATCTTCTTTACAGGATTTCTAATGCCTTCAATCTTTTAAGCCTCTGCACCTTATAAAATTAAAGTGTTAAGGAGCTTACCTTTTCAATAAGTCTTTGGTCGGAGGGTTGAGAAAACAGAATCAACTGGAAAGAAAAAGAAATCTCGATCTAGCCCTAAAGCCTTTCCGTTCTACAAGGTGCAATCCTTTGACCTAGATCTGTCCCTTAGAAGGCAAGTGACTGGTTAAGAAATTCTAGGATTTTCTTAGACTTCTGAGAGAACTCGTAAATATCGATCCAAAATGTTAGGTTCATTAGCCACTTTTATTAGATTTTTCCTGAAAGTCTGCCAGACAGAAAGTTCTCACTTTTATCCGCCTTCATTGGTATCCCCAGAGCAGTTTTCTCCACAGCAACCGAAAACTTCTCTGGGTTGAAATAATCCTTTCCAGCTTCTAGTGCGCAGTCACGGAATTTTAAAAATGGAGGACTTTATAATTACAAAATAGTCTCCGAGATTTAAAAGGCCACAGAGCTCCAGATAAATAATCATTTATCTTTCTTCTAACGGAAAGCACTGCGTTTAGAAATGTTTGTATCGCCTGTCATTTTTTAATGCTAACATAAGAATCTTAACCTCTCTCTTTCTCTCTCCTTTTTGAATCATAAAAGGAATCACAGTATCTTTGTTACTGCCCCACAATTATTATTAGCTCATCTCTGGGCCAAGATGTGACATGAAATGCTGTTAACCCTTTGCATTCTTTAAGCAGCAGATTGAAGAGATTAATTAAAAAAAATTTTTTTTTTTTTTTTGCAGAAAGCTGATTGGTTCTAACCTTGTCCCCTACGCCTTTACTGACCACTGAGTCTGTGGGTTTACCGTGGCTCTTGCGGTCTTGAAACACTCTTGCTTTTCTGCTAGTTTGTACTTTTAATAAACTAAAAACTGAAAAATTACCTGTGTTTTCTGGGCATGAGTATTTTCTTCTGTAGTACCTTTCCTTATCTCTAAAATCATCTCATTCAACATGATGTGGGTAATTTGTAGAAATTTATTCTCTCAGGGATGCCTGGGTGGCTCAGTGGGTTAAGCATCCGACTACAGCTCAGATCATGATTTCATGGTTCATGAGTTCGAGCCCCACTTTGGGCTCTGTGCTGACAGCTCAGAGTCTAGAGCCTGCTTCAGATTCTATCTCTCTCTCTCTCAAAAATAAACATTTAGGAAATTAACATAATAAAAAGAAATTTATTTTCTCTTTATTTTATTCACTTACTTGAGCCATGAGGACCCACATCACAGAGTTCTAAATTAGGATGGGATAAAATGAGGGTATCTGGGTCCTATGACTTGTACCGCCTGCAAGATAAACAGAGAAACTGACTCTACCTAACTTTTTTACTCTTATTTTAGAGAGAGACAGTGTGACACACTTTCTGGATGTTCTACAGTTTGAAAGTCTACAGCCATGATAGTTTCCTTCTGTTCGTGGTCATAAATGACCTACAGACCCCCTACGGTTCAGAAACAGCTTGCCGTTGCAAATCAGCTTAGCTGCCCAATTAATGAATCCTTTCAAACATGTTGCAGGCCCAATAATTAAAGCCTTTATTTTTTCCCCTTCATCACAGAAATTCCTCCCCTTACGAGTTCACACCGTGAACAGCAAGCCACCCAAGTCCATCAGACGCTGACTCAAGGTAAAGGAAGAGTGGAAATGCGGTTCTGGAAAGAGCTTCTAGCTCTTGGGGTGCCATTTGTCCTTCTACCCAGCCTTGTTCCCTCTACTGAGACAGAAAGACCCCGGGCCCAGGAGAGCAGCAGCACCTGGAATCCGGGCCACCTGACGGGAGTACTCCAAGCTCTCTCTGCCGATGACTCCCTACCTCGGAACCATTCTAGAAGCCTCATGAAAACGTTGTTGGAGAAAACTGGCTGCCCACAGAGGACACATGGGACGCAAGAAGACTGCAATCTGGTCAGTGCGACAGACAGATTGGGACCAGGTCCTGGGGCGTGTTCAAAACAGAGCAATGGCTTCTCCAGCCATTTACTTTAGTGAAGGAAAATCAAACACAGGACCCAAGTGGGACAGTGCATTGTGTTTTCGTATCTCCCATATTTAGGATACAGCAAGTCATCCAGCATTCTACAAATAATATTTGAAAACAGGGAGAATCTTGTTTTATTCAAATGGTAATGTTTGCAGAAGCCTTTCTACGATCCTTCTGCATGTTTGGAGGTATTTAGTTATCATTGTGAACGTTTTCCTTTTAAGAGAGAGAGAGTGCATACAGGCACAAACCAGGGAGGGGATACCACAGGGGAAGAGAGAGAGAGAGAGAGAGAGAGAGAGAGAGAGAGAGAGAGAGAATGAATCTTAAGCAGACTCCATGCTCAGTGCAGAGCCCGATATGGGGCTTGATCCCATAACCCTGGGCTCATGACCTGAGTCAAAATCAAGAGTTGGACACTTGACCAACAGAATCACCCAGGTGCCCCACAAGTGTGAACTTTTCATTCTCTCTTCTTTCTGATTCGCTAGTTAGATGCTATTTTTTGGGGTGGCAAAATGATAGTGATATGATATTTGCCTAATGTTGCATTTTTTTAAGTTTATTTATTTTGAGAGAGAGAGAGAGCATGCATGTGCATGCGCAAGGGAGGGGCAGCAGGAGGGGGTGGGGGGAGAGAGAGAGAGAATCCCAAGCAGGCTCCACGCTCCACACTGAGTCCAACTTGGGACTCCATCCCACCGCCTGTGAGATGATAGACCTGAGCCATAATTAAGAGTCAGATGTGGGGTTCCTGGGTGGCTCAGTTGGTTGAGCATCCAACTTCAGCTCAGGTCATGATCTCACGGTCCGTGGGTTCGAGTCCCGTGTCGGACTCTGTGCTGACGGCTAGCTCAGAGCCTGGAGCCTGTCTTCAGATTCTGTGTCTCCCTCTCTCTCTGACTTTCCCATGCTCATGCTGTCAATCTCTCTCTCTCTCTTTCTCTCTTAAAATTAAATAAATAAAAAAAGAGTCAGATGCTCAACTGACTGTGCCACCCAAGCACCCCTAATGTTGAATTTTGAAGTACTTTAGCCTGATTGTTGATTGGTGTTTTCTAGTACTTTGCATGGTGGGCAGTTAATGAATTGGAGGCTCATCCTCTTAAAAATGAGGTATCTGAGCTAAAATGAGGTCTGTGGTCCTGTGGCCCCATTCCCAACCTTCCCCTGGTTTTCCAGGTGACCCTCAGAGCCTGGCTGTCCCTCAGCATTGCCTGTGCTGTTTTTACCGAATACCAGGCTGGGACCCCTCCTTCCATGGATTACATTGAATTAACTTGCCTGGGATGGAATTAAAAAAAAAACTTCTCTGCAGGTTACGTGAATGTAAAATCCACATTAATGTAAATTCAACATTTAATGTAAAATCAGAATGTCTCCAGTAGGGGAGGGGGTCGGCAGGAGCAGCACCAGAGGTAGGAGCCCATGTCTTAACATGATTGCATACAGGTGTAGACAAAAACACGCTTCACCATCCCTTTCCTGACTGATGAGATTTTATTTCTAGAATGAATCTACAAATAAGTAAATGAAGACACAAACAAACAAACAAATAAATCTAATAACTGCGTCCAGAGAAAAAATTTTGGCAGACTTTCTCAATCACAGTTCTAGGGAAAGCATTTCCTGGCCAAGTGTTTTTGCTCTTTTTGGGATTTTTTTGTGTGTTTTTTTTTTCTTCGTGACAGAAGGGTCTTGCTAATAGAATTTGTCTCTGCTCTGTGCAAACAGTAAATAATTCAATAATGAGTGAAATTCCCAAGGGTTCCCAGAGAAAACATGTGTTATAATAGGCAACTCATCTGTGATGACATTAATTTATATATATAGCAACATAAGACTTCCCCATGGAAATAACTAGGAGTCATGTCTTATTAATGTCCTCTGAGAATTTGCTGCAGGGAAATGTTCTCCTCTAATGACAGAAAGTGCCTTATTAAGGCTGGCTGAATATTAGTCTAGCTAGGGGGAATGTAAACATGCAAAATTGTTCTATGTTTTGTTTTGTTTTCAGAGGGAGACGTTGTTTTGCACTTTTTGTTTTCTGTGACATTAGCAAGAGTTTGGCCAGTTTGGCTTCCGTTTGAGCTCTTTCTATTCCTATGAAGTGAAACAATCTTTAATAGCTTGACCCTCTTGCTGCTGCTAGTTTAAAAGACTGAGGGAAAAAGAAAAAAAAAGTCACGGGGCACGTGGGTGGCTCAGTCAGTTAAGTGTTTGACTCTTGACTTTGGCTCAGGTTATGATCTCACGGTTCATGAGTTCGAGCCCCACATCGGGCTCTGTGCTGGCAGCCCACTTGGGATCTTCTCTCTCCTCTCTCTCTGTCCTCCCCTTTCAAAATAAATAATAAACAAAAATATAAAGACAAATTTTAGCTTTACCTGCTCAGAGGACTACAGTTCACCTGAATCACCCATAAGCAGGGATCCGATGAAATCTCTCCGTGTCATCCGTAAAAAGCCAGGGCAAACTTTAGGTCAATCTAAAGTATCTGAAAGCACTGTGCACTTAAAAATAAATCCATTCAAGCCTCAGCCTTTGAAAATGGACAGTCTTGCCTGATCGTGGCCTTTTTTCTTTTTTTCAATGAGAAGGGCTAAATGGAGTTTTAATGACTGTAACAAGGGATTAAGTAACTCTAAGAGAATGAATTCCACTTCGGTAATGATGAGAACCATGACCTTATGTGGGTTCCAGAGGTGGTGAAGGGATAAGAGTCAGCCAGTCCTGGGCCCAAATCCTTATTCTGGCACTTTCTAGCTATTGGGACATGCTGAACCTCGGCTTCCACATCTGTAAGACCACAGTACGGGTCCTCTCCTCGGGGAGTTCTCTGTGAGGACCACAGGGCCCTGTATGAACACACTGGGGCATGAGAGCTCAAGATGTCTCTGTGCCTTCACAATTCCTGTGTGTTATGGATACGTCCAATGTGGTGTTTCTGAGAAATAAGATACTCCTGCCCCCTCCCCAGACCCCACTCCACTGTCCCAGGGGCTTCGGGTTTTTTTTCATAATCTCCAGGAATCACTCAGACACATTCAAGGTAGAGAACCACTGCTTAAGGTCCTGCATTTAACTCAGTCTCCCTCCTCCATTTGTCTTCTCTGCCATGGCACAAAGAGTGGGCGGAATCGAGCTTTATCTTAACTTGTTGTTGATCTAACAAGGTGTTCTTGACTCTTCTCAGTAAGACTTATCTCTTTGTCAGTCAGAAATGCCACGAAGTCTGGTTATAGGTCCACAAAAAGCCAGTGCCTGCTGTCAGCAAACACCCCTCCAACTCTTCGTTTGCCAGGAAAAGGAAGAACATTTCCCTTTTATAGTCAATTCTAAGACATCCCCCTCCCCCCCAAAGATCTTGTAAAAGTCTAAGAACTTGAAAAAGGCCAGTGGATTTAGCCATAACCCAAAATCAACTTCAGGCATCGTTGGAGCTAAAAACTTTAAAGTTGATCAAGTCTGACAACTCCTATTCACGTAGAAGAAAGATTTCCTATTGCTTTCTGTCACTGAGATGCTCTCCTGGCAGAAGCAATGAACAAAGCTGAATGCAGCAGCTTGGGGAGGCGATGTGATTTGGCTCTAGGAATCCAGAATTTGTGCTTTTTCCCTCTGAAAACTTAGGCCCCCACATGACAAGATTAAAAGGAAAATCGATGGATTATTCCTGAATGAGTCCATTCTTCTTGAACAAAGAATCACTTCACCAGGGTCAGAGCTTTGGATGGATCTTGATGCCTATGAGGCAAAAGTATTTGCAAAATTAGACTACATGTCCTCCCCCAAACACAACCTGGCCACTGGTAAAAGGTTTCTAACAACTGAAACAAGTCTAGTGATGATGAACTGGCAAGCCCAGTCCGCCATCAACCCCCACAGTGCATTTTGTCATGTCAATGTCTGTTAGGTTTTCTGGTATTTCCTACAGTATTCTTTCCTCAAGCCACTGTGTTCTATACAAAGGTAAGTAACTTATTTAAGAATCCAATATCTTGGGGGCACCTGAGTGGCTCAGTCGGTTGAGCATCCAACTTTGACTCAGGTCATAATCTCGTGGTTTGTGAGTTCAAGCCCTACATCAGGCTCGCTGTTGTAAGTACAGAACCTGCCTCAGATCCTCCATCCCCCTCTCTCTCTGCTCCTCCCCCACTTGCACTCTCTCAAAAATTAGTAAACATTAAGAAAAAGAGTCAAATATTATGAAGAGGCAGAAAATTTTCAGCCCGTGGTCATTTGATTCACAGCTGAGTTTTATTCCAGCAGGCCTCAAAAAATTAAAGCAAGGCTTAGGCAACTTCCATTCATTCAAGATGATTGAAATCTCTAGTCAGAGAAAATGAGAGGCTCTATGGCTATTTACAAATTTTCAGCCAGAAATCAATATACCTTCCATGTATATGCTTTTTATAAACCGCTTCTGGAGTGAATATGGGTATGATTACAGGTCTTGCCCTATTCCCTGCTGCCCCGGGCCACATCCTCCTATTCCAACCCTAGAAAGGTACATTGAGGAGGAATCACAAATGGACAGGGGCCTCAGGCACATCAGATGGGATGAGGTGTAGCCAAATACTCTGTTGTGTGCTATCAACCAAGCCCCGGCCACATGTGTCTGCTCTGGTGGCCTCATGGAGGTCCCATTTCTCACGTCACTGATATTCTTTTTTCTGCCTACTCAACCTCATCAACCCCCCTAAAGATCATCTGAAAACCTCTCAACAGGAACGCGTTCAACCTTTTAAGTTGTACTACATCCCCTCATTGGTTTATACTAGAGTCTTACCAATGACTTGGCCTCCTCATTGACCTCTTTTTCCATCGAAGAGAAAGGAGAGAAAAATCACTGATTGAAGTGGTTGTGCGTTAGGTACATAAGTGGGTCTACAGGTTATATTCTTCATGGCACAAAACAAAGGGATAAGCAAATAAAGCAAGTCGTTGGCAGAGTGAGAATTAAGATTGGGCAACCGCTATTGGCTTTGTGACTTTAGGTACATTACTTACCCTTTCTCAGACTTGGTTTTCACATATGCTACAGGTATTCCTTCCTCATAGAAGGAGGACATACCTCATGTTGGGTTCTGTGCACATAGATGTACCCATTATTTAATTCACTAGGCATCAAATAATTGAGTAATTGGTATTCTAAATGCTTTACATTATTGCAGAAATGGTGGGTTATCAGGCAGGCTGGAACCATTTTGTTTTCCATTTAAAATATTGGGATAATGGTCTTACCTTCAAAACAACGTATTATCTAACATTTTTTTTTCCAGAACCAATTAGATTTATATACTGAGGAATGCCCAAATACATAAGGTGTGTAGCACAACCTGAGCACATGGCTTTCAGCAAAGGGTAGCTAATACCACCAATAGTTTGGTTTCAGGAGGTTGTTACAAAGAAAGGCTTGATTACAGTTTTGTTTCAGTTGATAAACCTCCTTGAGTCTTGGTGTCAGCCCTGCCAATAGCTACCAAACCATGGACTTTTCTTGTCTGCTAATCAAGAAACAGGAAAGTGCTGGGGTGGTTTCAGTGGTGGAGCTTAATGGTCACACTGAGTGACTTGTTGGGAAGCTGATCTCCCTCTGTTTGCTGAGCTCTTATCCCATTGCAGTTGAGTTGGGGAGAAAAAGGAATCTGTATGGCTAGTGAAGAATGTGATTAATGCTTTGCTTTGAAGACAGATGACATATTTCTTCCTGACCCAGATGGTATGTCCCAGATGTTATGCAGTGGGACACACAGCATACATGGAATTAGGACACCTGAAACTTCCACCTCAGAGGATAGATTAAAAGATACTGCAGTAAATTGTCCCACATTGGGAAAAGTCCTTCTGGGGCTCAGGACAGGCATTTCTCCAGGCCTTCATTCAGTGGCCTATGCTGTGTGGCGGGCTGCCTCTGCGATCCTAGGAGAATTCTCAGGAACCCCCCACTGTCTTTGAAGTAAGGCAGCTCCTGTCTTGTGGAGAGAGCTTCCCTTCCAGAACCCTGTGTGTATCTTTTCCCCATTGTCCCTTCCCATTACCCGAAGCACCTTCTGCCATGTAGACTTCCCAGATTAGATGTGCCAGGCGTCTTGCTGTGGGTGTGAAACAAATAAAGCATCGTGGAAATATTTTCTTTAGCAGTTCTCTTAGGTAGGATAAAGGCAAAGCAGATGGCGTTCATTCATTCCATTTCACGCCTTGTAAGTGCCAGGCATTGTGCTAGATGCTGAGGAGAGAACCGTGCACAGACAAAACCTGGCCTTAATGGACCACTTACTTGTTCTCGAGGGATGAGAGAAAATAACATGAAGGGAAAGCAATTTTAGAACACTAGTGCTTCAGAGAAAATAAACATGGTATCTGCTGCCACTAGCTATGTGTGACTATTGGACACATGATACGTGGCTCATCTGAATCAAGATGTGCTGGTAAGTGTAAAGTATACACACACCAGATTTTGAAGACTTAGCATGACAAAACGTCAGATAGCTCATGAATAATTTTTTAAAAATTTTGATTACCTGTTGAAGTGGTCATATCTTACATATATAGGTTTCAATAAGACACATTATTAAATATACTATTAAAATGAATTTCACTTTTTAAAATGTGGCTACTAGAAAATTTAAAGTGATGTGTGGCTCACCTCCATGGCTGCAGTTATGTTTCTGTCGAGCGGTGCTCTGTTGGAGAACGTGGGACGGGGTTGGGGCTTTCTACTTTGGATAGTGTGTGGATCCTCAAGGGGGTATCTCTTTAAGCTGAGATCTGAGAAAGGAGGGGGAAGGAGACCTGAAGGATGGTGGAAAGAGTGTGGTGGAACTGATGAAAAATTACAGGGGCAGAAGGGAAGTGAGAGACATGGAGAGAGGCCAAGGTAAGACGAGGGAAGTAGGCAGGCAAGAGCCAGACCAAATTGTGTGGAGCTTGGATTTCATTCTAAATGCAGTGGGGGGTGGGGGGGGGGAAGGCTGGGTGCCTCAGTCAGTTGAGCGTCCGGCTTCGGCTCAGGTCATGATCTCATGGTTCGTGGGTTTGAGCCCCACAATCAGGCTCTGTGCTGACAGCTCAGAGCCTGGAGCCTGCTTTGGATTCTGTGTTTCCCTCTCTCTCTGACCACCCCCCCCCTCCGCCCGCCCCCCTCACACTGTTTCTCCATCTCTCAAAAATAAATAAAAAGCATTAAATAAATAAGTAAATAAATAAATAAATGCAGTAGGGTCATTACTTTAAAAGCCAAAGAGCCAACTGGTTTTACTCATGGCAGCAGATGGACACCTAGACGTAGAGAGACTCCTCTCAGGGAATAAGGGCTCCTTGGGAGGACAGCATCGGCGTATAGAAGTCCAGCCATGATTGTCTTATTTGAAACTGGCTGTTAGACCTACCATATTCCCCTCCTATTCATAAAGTAATAATCACTGAAGATCCGATGGTCATTTAGCATTCTAGGACTAGTTGCTAAACTTTGTTTCTACTTTCGTTTTATTTTTTTGTTTTTGGAACAGTGCTTTGAAGCGGATGCCCTGTTGCGGATCGCTGGAGGAGGTGTCGAGGGTCAGCTCCGAGAGGAAGTGGTCCAGCGTGTTTCGATTCTCCTCCTCTATTACATTATTCATCAGGAAGAGATCTGCTCCTCCAAGCTCAACATGAGTAATAAAGAGTATAAATTTTACCTGCACAGCCTCCTCAGCCTCAGGCAGGACGAAGACTCCGATTTCCTTTCACAGAATGAGACAGAAGATATCCTGGCTTTCACCAGGCAGCACTTTAACACTTCTAGAAGCCAGGTAAGAAGGACGGAAGTACCTCCTGGGTGTGCTGCTAAGACACAGCCTGAGAGCCTTGTTTTGTGTCACTTATTGATTCCTATGACGGTCACGGACTTCTAAGAGAGGTATTTGTGGGGGATAGTGATGGGATGTGAATGACATCTTGTAAGAATCTGAGTACAGAAGGGGGAAGTGTGATGACTAATTATTGTAAAATGAGTCCTAGCCAGAAGGTGGGTGGGTGGGTGGGCAGGACAGGCAGTGACCGGGCAATTCTCTCTCCCTGAACGTGAAAGTGAGTGATTCATGGCTTCTGACCAATCTCCAAGGCCTGACCCACGGTGGGGAGGGCTCTGTGCCTCTTTGCCTTCCCTTCTGGCCGAGGGAAAAGGAAGACAGAGCCCGTGTGAGAGGGATGAATTTATCATTAGTTGCTTCACCGAAGAAACAGCTTGCAAAAAGCATTATTCATGACAGCCAGCACAGACAATATCTCCTCTGTAGCTTTTGATTTGTGCTGCACACGTTCAAGGGTCTCTTGAAGTGCCTTCCTTTCCTCACGGCTCCCGCTGTGAGCAGCCAGGCACCTGGTCCTTCTGCCCTTCGTTACTATTCCAGCAAAAGCCGGCCTTTCAATGACCTGTATACCTTCTGCCTTGCCATGGGGAGTTTGAGCAGACAAAGCTCTCTGAACATAGGAAAGTTTTTAAAGCCACATTTTCTTAAAGAATTAATTGAGCAGTCACCATGAAAGTGAAGAGGGCCATGAAACCTGTTTTTTTTCCTCTTAAATTTTTAATTGACTTGCGTCTTTGAGCTACTATAACAAAAATATCATAGACTGAGTGGCTTATACAGAATAGAAACTTATTTCTCATGGATCTGGAGGCTGAAAGTCTAAGATCAAAGTACTGGGCAGATTTGAGAATTGGTGAAAGCCCCTATGCTGACTCATAAGAGACCATCCCCTCACTGGGTCCTCAGAGGGTGGAAGTGGCGGGGAGGAACTCTCTCTTCTAGTGGCACTAATCCCGTTCCTGAGGGCTTCACCCTCATGACCCAGTCACCTCCCGATGGCCCCACCTCATAATACTATCACAGTAAGGGGTAGGATATCAACATTTGAAATTTGGGGGAACACAGTCATTCCGTCTGTAGTGACATATGGAGACGTAGTTGATTTTGGGCCTCCATTCTGGCTTCTAGGAGCCCAAAGGTGTCTGTGCATTCATGCTACAGCTTAATGACCAGCCAACATATCCTCCAGTTTGCTGTAAAAATGTTTGATTTCTCTTGTGATTGGCACACAGAGGGAAAGACTGTTTCCTGAGGACTTTGTGGGCATCATTTTGAGAACTCATCTCACGAATCTCGAAATGGGGCCATATTTTTGTTTCCACTTCCAACTGAGAAAATGGGTTCCTTTCTAGAATTCAGTTTCTGCTTCAATAAGGAAGTATGCCCACATATAGTTTCTTCACTGCACCATCTATATGATACAAGATTCGTTCAAATTAGCCACGAAGGTTTTAGTCAGCCCATCTGTTACTGCCTTTTGATGCAGATTCAATGGGAATGAAAACCCAGCGCTTCAAAGCAGATGGTGTGTGTATATTCGATGCAGATTTCTGGTTATCCAACACATGCTACAAATACCTGGGCTTCCAAGCATATGTGAGATTAAACATTCCTAGAACAGAATAAGATAATTCAATATTATGTGTAGATGTACTTTCTCCTTATAGTCAGTCAAGAAAAATTAAGAGCACTTGTTGAGTTGGAACCCTTGCTGGGCCTTAGACTAGTTGTCTCCTGGAGGAGGGCACTGTCTCTAGCTCTTGGAAAGTGTCCTTTAGTTTGTTCATTTGGACTAGAATTCCCTTAGGAATCCTCAGTCACTTGATGGAGATGGAGACTTTTACAGGAGGTCTGTTGGCATCTCATTGAAGGATCTAGAAGGACTAGAGAGTGTGAGGTCACAGAAGGTGCTGGCAGACCAGGCCCACCATTACCAGCATCTCCAGGTCTTGGACTGCAGAGGACTGAGACTTGGTAGGTGAAGCCACTAACAGCCGCTCCAGGTGGTCCTTAACCAGCTCAGCAAGAAGCAGCTTTACATTGCTGCCACCCTCCCTAATGGTCCAGAGTATAAATATGCCTCTAGTCATTCATTCTCCTTCGTCCAGCTACTATTTTATCTTCTTGACTCAGTGTCTTGCTTCCACCTCTCTCTGTTTTCCCCCCACTGTTTGCTGTTTTCAGAGGAAATGAATAGGGGTATCCACAGACTTCTCTACCATTCCAGACTCTTACATAGAAAAGTAGTGGTTCATATTTCCATTATACAGGTGACAAACCTAGAAACCTGAGTCATTTTTTAACTCTGGATGCCGTGACATTTTCCTACAAGTCCTTTGTAATGTTCCTCAAATTACATCCACTTCTTTCCATCTCTTAGTGCTATTATCTTAGATCAAGAGTTATCTTGGATTAATAAATAACTCCTGAACTAGACTTTCTGCCCTTAGTTTCTATCCCTGGCAATTTATTCACTACTTTACCACCAGAGTGATATTTCTAGAACATACCATATTGTATTATTCTTTTGTTTATAACATTAGTGGCTCCTCTGGAGCCTTTAGGGGGCAAGTTTTCATAACACTGAATATAAGGCCCTTGCCACCTTCTCCAGCCTTCTATCAGATGCACCACTAGACACTGGGACCAAGAAGAATAGTAGCTAAGATTCGCTGAGTGTGTTCTATGGACCAACTACTGTATTAGGTATTTTACACACATGAGCTCATCTCATCTTAATAATCTTTGTGGTAGACAGTGTTGTCTTTTTACTGATAAGAATATGAGGGTGAGCAAAGTTAATCATTTTGCCCAAGGTTGCTCAGTTACAAATAGCAGAGATAGTATTAAAACCTTATCTGTCCCGAGCATGATGCTATGGAACTCACTTTGAGGATAGCTAAGTCCCATCACCAACTTGTATTTCCATTTATTTCTCTCTACAAGAGGAAGGGTATCTAAGAGCACAGGCTATGGAGTCATATCTGAGAGCACATTGGGACTCTACCTGTTACTGGCCAGGTGGTCTGTGAAAAGGGTATCCTGTGCACAGATCTCTGGGACAATGAAAAGAGAATATGGTGTAATGGACTTCGCATGGTGTCTGGCACACAGTAGGTACTCAATACATGTTCAAATGGATGAATGGTTATACTAGTGGAATGGAAGGTGAGATTCTAGGCTTTCAGATGCTCCTAATTTAACTGAAGGAAATCAATCTACATATGGAAAAGATCCTATGTCTGATGGGAGTTCAGAGAACATGGAGACTGTGCCAGCCCTGATTAGCACATAGCACACATTGAGCCTGAGACTAAAGGCAGGTGTGAAAAGGGAAGTGCTCAGTGGTGATACAGAGCAGCAGGGCCAGTGTGAAGTCAAGGTCAGGAATATAGATTTGAAAGTCCTTACACTGCAGGCTGTATGTGACGCTGGAGAGAAACAATTTCACCTGGAAGCTTGTGAACAGGAAGCGCAAGAGATCTCTTTGGAGAAGACACAACTCTGAGAGAATAATGCAAAAGGTTAGGTGATGGAGGACCAGTAGAATGGGAGTTAGAAAATACAGTGTCAGGGCAGATAAAAGAAACAAGCATTTTCCAAACAGAATTCTCTCTGAGACTAGAGAATGATTGCAGTGATGTTCCTACAAACAGGTCAGACCTCTTGTCTTCTGGGGAAATCCTAGAGATATTTTAGTCAAAACAACTTCAGAGGTTCAAGCTTTTTCTTTTGACTGTGCATCTAATTTCAGTGTTTGGAAACCAAAGTGCTACAGGAAAAGTCTGGAATACTGAGCAGGGATGGTGCTGATGAAAACACACTTCCTCGGTTGGCAGCGACGATCATCACTTTGTCCCTCCAAGGGGTCTGTCTGGGGCAAAGAAACTTGCCTTCGCCAGACTATTTTACGGAATATATTTTCAGTTTTTTGAATAGTACAAATACTCTCCACCTATCGGGTAAGGATGCTTTTCATGAATTTAACTATCAAGTCATGCCTACTAAATAAATTGTGCCCAAAAGAAAGAGTGATGCTTTTTGATGACTCAATTTATTCAGGTAGGTTCTAAACACCATTGTGTCTTAGCATGTATTAAGACAGCTCAGGTGGCCCCTTCAGGGCAAGCAGGCTGCCGTATCTGTGTGGTGATGAGGCAGAAATAGGGACTCAGCCCGTTTCAGCAATGATGATGATACTATGGATGTAGAGCCAAGGAAGAGATTTTTAGGACCTGCCGTAAGTACGTAGGAACACTTGTATATTTGATACATAGTCCTGGGCTAGGGGTCGCAAACTCTTGCCCTGAATGAAGAAATGGTATGTGCAATGGTGCAAGAGCCTTGGTAGCATTTTCTTGTAACCATAAGGATCTATTATTTAATTTTAAATAAAAGTCATGTGAACTATCCATCCTGGTTATATTTGTGACTGCCAGGTTTTTTGGAACTCCACGAAGAAATGGGATGCCAGGGATGGAATCAGAATGTTTTACAGATTTCTTTGTACTTGACAAGACATTAAAAATGAAATGCCATTTAAAAAACCTGTATCAAAATGCCCTGTCTTGCACACTAAGCGCTCCCGGAATGTCGCATAATAGCTGTTGCTAACTGCTAACGCACTTCCTGTTGGGAAGTCACGACATAAAGGGAGAAGTGAATTTACCAAGGGACCAACCCACCCGTGATCTGGATAAACCTCCCAACTCGGAAAGGAGGGCTTGAGATCTGGAGCCATCCTTGTCGGTGTGGAGCTTCCCCTGGACTTGTTTGCACAACAATTTGAATGACAGATGTGGTTTTCTACAGTTCATTTGCATTTCCTGTTAAAAGCTGAAATATAATTAAATCATGTTACCTAGCTGTCATACCTAGGAGATAAGCCAGGAAAAGGCATGTTATACCGAGAATAATTTTGAGGTGGGAGACAGGAGTTGGGAAATTTTAGCAGTGCAGTTTCCGTTGCAAGTGGAGGAGAACACTGATTTCACTTTTCAAAGTGGCATCAACATGTCTGCCACTTGAAGGCTCAATCACCCCAAGAAATAGGAGGTGATCAGACTGCAATACAGAATAAAGTTAGAGGCAAGCTGTGTAGATAGGGGTCATTGTGGACCTTCATTAAAATACCCAAGTAACTGTTCATGAGAGATATACCAGTGGACCGCTCACTTTTGCATTTGAGAATTCAGAATTCCACGTCCAAGTGCCATTCCATCTCAGTGCAATTAGGTGTTTGTTCCCGAAGCCATTAGACCATTTTTCTCATAGCTGCCTCCGAGTTAGGGCTCTGCTGATATTGATTGTGTCCTGGAGTGGGAAGGCAGAAAGTACGCTAGTTTTAAGTGTTGTTGTTTTTCATGTAAAACCAGTATACTTAACATACGGTGTTATATTACTTTCAGGTGTACGATATAATGATTCAATGCTAGACATTACTCATTGCTCATCAGGATAAATGTATTCTTCATCCCTTTCACCTATTTCGCCCATCCCCCCCCTCCCCGTTGGGGACCATCTGTTCTCTACAGTTAAGAATCTGTTTTTTGGTTTGTCTCTCTTTCTTTGATTTTTTCCTTTGTATTGTTTCTTAAATCCTACATATGAGTGAAATCATATAGTAATCATCTTCCTCCTACTGACTTAGTTTGCTTAGTGTTTTACTCTTCGCTTTGTCCACATTCTTGAAAATGACAAGGTTGCATTTTGTGTGGCTGGATAATATTCCATTGTGTATATACCACATCTTTACCGTTCATCTGTCGGTAGCACTTGGGCTCCTTTCGTAGTTTAACTATTGTAAAGAATGCTGCATAAACACAGGGGTGTATATAACCTTCTGAATTAGTATTTTTGTATTCTTTGGGAAGATACCTAGTAGTGCGATTACTGCATTATATGGTAGTTCTATTTTTAATTTTCTGAGGAAACTACATACTGTTTTCCACACTGGCTGCACCAGTCTGCATTTTTACCAATAGCACATGAAGGTTCCTTTTCTCCTTGCCAAACATTTGTTACTTCTTGTGTTTTTGATTTTAGTCATTCTGACAGGTGTGAGGTGGTATCTTGTGGTTTTGATTTGCATTTTCCTGATGTGAGTGGTGTTGAGCCTCTTTTCATGTGTCTGTTGGCCATCTGGATGTTTTTATTTCTTCTTTCAAATTGTTATTTAAATTCTATTCAGTTAACATACAGTGTAATACTGGTTTCAAGAGTAGAATTTAGTGATTCATCATTTACATATAACACCTAGTGCTCAATACAAGTGCCTTCCTTAACAGCCCATCCTCCACCCACCTTCCCCCCATCAGCCCTCAGTTTGTTCTTTGTAGTTAAGAGTCTCTTACGGTTTGCTTCCCTATTTTTTTTTCCTTCCCCTATGTTCATCTGTTTTGTTTCTTAAATTCCACATATAAGTGAAATCATGTGGTATTTGTCTTTCTCTGACTGACTCATTTTGCTTAGCATACTATATCCTTGCAAATGGCAAGATTTGATTCTTTTTGATGGTTGAATAATATTTCATTATATATGAAATCTTCTTTATCCATTCATCAGCTGATGGGCATTTGGGTTCTCTCCATAATATGGCTATTGTTGGGAATGCTGTTATAAACATTGGGGTGCATGTGCCCCTCCAAATCAATATGTTTGTGTCCTTTGGGTCAATAATACCTAGTAGTTCAGTTGCTAGTCATGGAATAATTCTAATTTTAACTTTTTGAGGAACCGCCATACTGTTTTCCACAGAGGCTGCACCAATTCTCATTCCTACCAACATTGTAAGGAATTTCCCCTTTCTCCACATCCTTGACAATATCTGTTGTTTCTTGTGTTGTTAATTTTAGCCATCCTGACAGGTGTAGGGTGGTATCTTATATAACTTTGATTTGTATTTCCCTGATGATGAGAGACATCTTTTCAAGTGTCTGTTGACCATCTGAATGTCTTCTTTGGAAAAATGTCTATCCATGTCTTCTGTCCATTTCTTAATTGGATTATCTGTTTTGGGGGTGTTGTGTTTGATAAGTACTTTATAGATTTTGGATACTACCCCTTTATTCAATATGTCATTTACAAATATCTTCTCTCATTCTGTAGGGTGTGTTTTAATCTTGTGGATTGTTTCCTTTGCTCTGCAGGAGCTTTTTATCTTGATGAGGTCCCAATAGTTTATTTTGGCTTTTTTCCCCCTTGCTTCTGGCAATGTGTCTAGTAAGAAGTTGCTTGGCCAGGGTCAAAGAGATTGCTGCCTGTGTTCTCTGCTAGGATTTTGATGGTTTCCTATCTCACAGTTAGGTCTTTCATCCATTTTGAATTTTTTGTTATGTTTGGTGTAAGAAAGTGGTCCAGTTTCTTCTGCGTGTGCTGTCTAGTTTCCCCAACACCATTTGTTGAAGAGACTGTCTTTTTTCCCATTGCATATTCTTGCCTTCTTTGTCAAAGAATAATTGACCAGATCATCATGGGTTCATTTCTGGGCTTTCTATTCTGTTCCATTGGTCTATGTGTCTATGTCTGCACCAGTACCATACTCTTTTGATTACTACAGCTTTGTAGTATAACTTGAAGTCCATAATTGTGATACCTCCAGTTTGGTTTTTTGTTTTCAAGATTGCTTTGGCTATTCACATTCTTATGGTTCCATACACATTTTAGGATTGCTTGTTCCAGATCTGTGAAAAGTGCCGTTGGTATTTTGATAGGGAGTTCATTAAATATGTAGAGTGCTTTGGGTATTCTAGACATTTTAACAATATTTATTCTTCTAATCGATGAGTATGGAATGGTTTCCCATTTATTTGTGTCCTCTTCAATTTCTTTCACCAGTGTTTTATTATTTTCAGAGTATAGGTCTTTCACTTCCTTGGTTAAGTTTATTTCTAGGTATTTTATTATTTTTGGTGCAATTGTAAATGTGACTGTTTTCTTAATTTCTCTTTCTGCTGCTTTATTATTAGTATATAAAAATGCAACAGGGGCACCTGGGTAGCTCAGTCAGCTAAGCATACAACTCTTGATTTCAACTCAGGTCATGATCCCATGGTTATGTGTTCAAACCCTACCCACATCAGGCTCTTAGCACAGAGCCTGCTTGAGATTCTCTCTCTGCCTCTCTTTCTGCCCTTCCCCTCATTGGTTGGTCTCTCTCTCTCTCTCTCTCCCCCTTGCCCCAATAAACAAACATTAAAAAAAAGAGAGATGCAACAGTTTCTGTCCATTGATTTGGTATCCCTCAATCTTACTGAATTCATTTACTAGTTCTAGTAGGGTTTTTGTTTTTTTTGGAAGTTGTTAGGGTTTTCTTTGTATGGTATTATCTCATCTGCAAATAGTGAAAATTTTATTTCTTCCATACCAATTTAGTTGTCTTCTATTTCATTTTCTTGTTTGATAGCTATGGACAGGACTTCCAGTACTATGTTGAATTAAAATGGTAAGAGTGGACCTCCTTGTCTTGCACCTGACCTGAGAGGAAAAGCTCTCAGATTTTCTCCCTATGGAGGATAATGTTAGCTGTGGGTTTTTATAATGGCCTTTATTATGTTGAGGTATATTCCCTCAAAACCTACTTTGCTGAAGGTTTTTATCATGAATGGATGTTGTACTTTCTCAAATTCTTTTTCTGCAACTATTGAAAAGATCATATGGTTTTTTAATTTTTTCTTTTGTTGATGTGATGTATCACATTGATTTGCGAATATTGAACCACCCTTGCATCCTAGGAATACATCCCATTTGATTGTGGTAAATGATTTTTTTTAATGTATTGTTGGTTTGGGTGTGCTAATATTTTGTTCAGGATTTTTGCATCTTTGTTCATCAACAATATTAGTCTATAGTTCTCTTTTTTGTGGTGTCTTTTTTTTCAATATTTTATTGTCAAGTTGTTTTCCATACAACACCCAGTGCTCTTCCCCATAAGTGCCCTCCACCATCACCACCACCTCTTTTCCCCCCTCCCCCTTCCCCTTCAACTCTCAGTTCATTTTCAGCATTCAATAGTCTCTCAAGTTTTGTATCCCTCTCTCTCCCCAACTCTCTGTTGTGGTGTCTTTATCTTGTTTTGGTACAGGGTAATGCTGGCCTTACAGAGTGAATTTGGAAGATTTCCTTCCTCTTATTTTTTCAAGAATAGCGTGAAAAGAATATATATAACTCTTCTTTAAATGTTTGGTATAATTCACCTGTGAAGCTCTCTGGTCCTGGACTTTTGTATGTTGGAGTGTTTTAGATTACTAATTCAATACTAATAATCAGTCTGTTCAAATTTTCTATTTCTTCCTGATTGTGTTTTGTTAGGTCACATGTTTCTAAGAATCTATCCATGTCTTCTAGGTTGTCCAATTGGTTGGCATATGGTTTTTTATAATATTCTCTTATAACCCTTTATATTACTTTGGTGTCAATTGTTGTTTCTTCTCTTTCATTTCTGATTTTTAAAATTTGAGTCCTCTCTCTGGCTGAAGGTTTACCAATTTTGTTTATCTTATCAAAGAACAAGCTTCTGGTTTCATTGATCTATTGTTTTGTTTTGTTTTTTAGTTTCTATTTTGTTTATTTCTGCTCTAATAGTTATTATTTTTTTCCCTTTACTGGTTTTGGGTTTTGTTTGTTCTTCTTTTTCTAGCTCCTTTAGGTCTAAGGTTTCCTTGTTAATTTGAGATTTTTTGTGCTTCTTGAGGTAGACCTGTCTTACTATGAACTTCCCTCTTAGAGCAGCTTTTCCTGCATCCCCCAAATTTTGGACTGTTCTGGTTTCATTTTCATTTGTCTCCATGTATCTTTCAATTTCCTCTTTGTTTTCTTGGTTGACTCATTTATTGTTTAGTAGTACATTATTTAACCTCCATATATTTATGTTCAGATTTTGTCTTGTTGTCGATTTCTAGTTTCACAGTATTATGTTCAGTAAAGATGCATGGTATGACTTTGATCTTTTTGAATTTGTTCAGACTTGTTTTGTGGCCTAATATGTGATCTACTCCATAGAATGTTTCATGTGCATTTAAAAAGAATATGTATTCTGCTGTGTTAGGATGGAATGTTCTGAATATATGTTAGACCTGTCTGGTTCAATGTGTCAAAACCACTCTTTCTTTGTTGATTTTCTGTTTAGATTATCTGTCCTTTGATATAAGTGGGGTATTAAAGTCCCATACTATTTTTGTATTACTATTGATTACTTCCTTTATGGTTGTATTAACTCTTTTATGTATTTGGATACTCTCATGTTGGGTGCATGAATATTTACAATTGTTATATCATCTTGATGGATTGCCCCCACTAAAGATTTTTTTATAATGTTTTTAGTTTTGAGAGAGAGAGCAAGCAAGCAAGCACAAGTTGGGGAGGGGCAGAGAGAGAGAGGGACAGACAGAAGATCCAAAGTAAGCTCCACACTGTCAACACAAAGCCCAATATGGGTTCCAACTCACAGACCATCAGATTGTAACCTGAGTTAACTGAGCCACCCAGGCTCCCCACCTCCTTAATGATTTTATAGTGTCCTTTGTTTCTTATTTCAATCTTTGTTTTAAAGCCATTTTATCCAATATAGGTATTGCTACCCTGGCTTTTTTTTTTTTCAAATCCAGTTACATAATAAATACTTCTCCATTCCTTCATTTCAATCTGTATGTGTCTTTAAGTCTGAAATAGTCTTATATAGTCTTATATATATATATATATATAGATGGGTCTTGCTTTTTTATTCATTTTGTCATCTTGTCTTTGATTGGACCATTTAGTCCATTTACATTAAAGGTAATTATTGATAGGTAAGTATTTATTACCATTTTGTTACTTGTTTTATGATTGTTTTTGTAGTTCTCTGTTCCTCCCTTTTCTTGTTCTCTTCTCTCATAATTAGTTGGCTTTCTTTAGCAATGTTTGGGTTCCTTTCTCTTTCTTCTTTGCACACCTATGACTGGTTTTTGATTTGTGGTTTCCATTAATTTTGTATATTAAATTGATGGTCACTCACATTTGAACCCATTCTTTAATCCTCTCCCCACCCCCACGTTTTAAGTACATGGTGTCACACTTTACATCATTTTATTTGTGCGTCCTTTAAGTGATTTTTATAGATATACTTATTTTTACTGCTTTTTTGCTTCCTTCTTTTCTTACTCTAATTTATATTCTTCCCTTGCCACACAGAGTCCACTTTAGTATTTCTTATACGGCTGGTTTAGTGGTCATGAATTCTCTTAACTTTTGTTTCAGAAGTTCTTGATTTCTGCTTCTATTCTGAATGCTACCTTTACTGGATAGAGTACTCTTGGTTCCAAGTTTTTTTCTTTCAGCACTTTGAATATATAGTGCCATTTAATTCTGGCCTGCAAAGTTTCTACTGAAAAATTAGCTGATAGCCTTGTGGGGTTTACTTTGTATGTAACTATTTTCTTTTCTCATGCTGCTTTTAAAATTCTTTTTTTAACTACTTTTTGCCATTTTAATTACTATGTGTGGACCTTCTTGGGTTGATTTTGTTGGGGACTCTCTGTGCCCCATGGTTATGGATATCTGTTTCCTTCTGCAGATTTGGGAAATTTTCAGCTATTATTTCTTCAAAGAAATTTTCTAGCCCCTTTTCTTTCTCCTCTTCTCCTGGGTTTCTTGTGATGTGAGTATTGCTGAGTTCCCTAAGTCTATTTTCATCATATTTCATGATTTTCTTTTCCCCTGATTGCCTTCTATTGCTCTATCTTCCTGGTTGGTGATCCATTGTTTGGTTTCCTCTAGTCAACTATTTACTCCATCTGGTGTATTTTTTACTTTATTTATTGGGTTCTTCAACTCTGATTGGTCCTTTTTAATTGGCTCTTTTTCTGTCTCTGTGTTAAAGGTCTCATTGATGTCCTTCAGTCTTTTCTCAAGTCCTGTGAGTATCTTTATAAGCATTGCTTTAAATTATCTAGCAGGCATATTACTTATCTCCATTTTATTTAGGTTGCTTGCTGTGATTTTGTCCTGTGCTTTCATTTGGGACATATTCCCCTGTCTATTCTTATTGTCTAACGCTCTGTGTCTGTTTCTATGTGTTAGGAAAGTCAGCTAGGTCTCCTGCTCATGATAGTAGTGGCTTTATGAAGAAGAGATCCTGTAGTGCCCTGAGTGCAGTGTCTCCTGTTCAGAACCTGCTGCATCAGGAGAGCCTTCTATGTCTCTTGCATGCATCCTGCTATTTTGGCTGAAACAGTTTTCCTTCAGTCCAGTCATGTGCAATGGCTCTCTCTGCCTATTGTGGACAGGGTTTGGTCCCTGTAGTGTTAGTGGGTAATACCAAACTGTAGGGCACTTTCCCTGTATTGTACCCTAACAAGCTTTCATTGGTGGGTGGGGCCTGTCATAAGATCCCCTGTCTGTCCCTCTGCTAAGCCTCTACTCTGATGCTTGTGTGTGGTTATCTTTCCCTCTCCCTGGGGCAGGAGTCAGTTTGGAGTGATGCTAGCTCCTGTTTGGGCTGCTTGCACACTGCCAGGCTTGTGGTACCACTTTGGATTAGCTAAGCCAAGAACATATTGGGAGGGGCAGATCCTCAGTGTGTGGAGTGGGAGGGATGGTATTAGCAAGGTTTGTCTGGGTCTGCTGTGAGAGGGGACATGGAGGAGAGGCCTGGCTGGAGGGAGTGTGTCTGCAGGGGGAGAAGGGGCAGGGTGTGCTCTTTGTAAATTATGTGGTGAATGTAGGGGCTGTATGGGGGGGGCCCACAGGTGTCTGTGTGTCTGGGCTGGGGGAGCAGGGAAGGAAAATGGTACCCACCAGCATCTTTGCTCCTGGAAGAATGTCTCAATGATCCCTGCCCTTCTAGCAAGAGCTCTGAGACTAGTAAACAAATCTCTCTCTCTCTCTCTTCTTCATGCTCCTGGTGTTTTTCAAACTACTGCTTCTATGCTGTATCACAGCAGGGCTGTTTTTTGTACTGTTTCTTTAAGGTCTGGGAGTCAGTTTCCTCTCCCCTTCCCAGTTCTCAGAGCCAACCCACTGATATTTAAATTTCCAGGTTTTAAGCCCCATTGGTCCCTTTGGTTTTCAAAGCCAAACGTTATGGGGATTTCACTTTCCTATGTTGGCTCCTTGGTGTGAGAATCTCTTTCTCTACCTTTTTCTGGGACTGTGGGTCCCACCCTCCCACAGACTCTCCTGCAATTTTTTTCACTCCGCACTGTGTCTCCACTCTTCCTTCCCTCTTCCAAGCAGTCTCTTCCCTAAATTTAGCTTTGGTGAACTTGTTCTTCCAGTGTTCAGGTTGTTTTCTGGGTTATTTACACTGGTGTGTTATCTGGTTGTATCCAAGAGATACAATTTAAGGTCCTCCTACTCTGCCATCTTCTCCAGAAGTCAGTTTTAAGTTTTTTTGGTGTGTTTTTGTGTGTTTTTTTGTTACAGTAATTCTGAATAATAAAAGATATATAATAAAAATGTAATACAAACAAAAATATAAACAGTAATATAGTCAGCCCCATGCACACAGTATCTAGCCCCAACAGTTACCAGCAATTAGATAACCTTATTTTATATTTGCTTCCACCCTTCCCTATCACTTGATTATTTTGAAGCAAATAATTATTAAATATTTCTGTACAAATCTCTAATAGACAAGAGTTTTTAAAAGCACCTTATGCCCAATCACAACTAAAAAATTAATATTGATTCTTTAATATCATTAAAAAGTCCATTAGTGTTCACATTTTCCCGATGGCTAAAAAAAGACTTTTTACTTTTTATCAAAATAAGATTTAAATAATGTTCATAACATTTAAATTGTTGGTATATCTCTTCAGTTTCCCTTTATAGATGTCATGCCTCTCCCCCAACTCCACCTTCTCAATTTTGTTGCAACTTTTTGTTAGAAAAAAGGGAGACAGTTTATCACATCTGGATTTTGCTGATTCCATTTCTAGTCATCCAATATGCATTTCTAGGCACTTTGCTTCATGTATATTGGATGTTATAGAGATTTGATTAGGTGGTTTATTTATTTGGAGGAGACTGTCTTATAGTTAGTACCTTCCACCGGAAGGTCCATAGCACGTAGTTATCTTTTTTTGGGAAGTTGTAAGGTAGTGATGGTAATTGTCTAGATTGATTTTTTACAACTTATGAAATGGTGTTCTTCAAATGTACTCTTTTCTTCTCCATTTATTAGTGTAATAATTCTGTAATGGAAAACTTCCCCTCATCATAATTTCATTGTATTGAGGTTTATAAAGTAAGAATAAATACTTTTTTTTTTTAAGTTTACTTATTTTGAGAGAGAACTCACAAGTAGGGACAGAGGGCAGACAGAGAGGAAGAAAATGAATCCCAAGAAGGCTCTGCGCTATCAGTGTGGTCTCACAAACTGTCAGATTGGATTATTTTTGTTACTCTATCTTCATTTTCAGTAATTCTTCCTTTTACTATTTCAAATATGTGATGGAGCTCCTTTAGTGACCTTTTCATTTCACTTACTGTATTCAACACCAGAATTTCCGTTTGAACTTCTATATCATTTTGATTTTCTTATTTCTTCTATTTGTTGATCTACTGTTGTCACACTTTAAGTCTTTAACTATGATTTCCTTTAGTTCTTTCAGCACACTGATAATAGCTGCTTTGAAGTCTTTTTTCTGCTTAATCCAGCATCTGGGAATACTCAGAGACATATTTATTCACTGCTTTCCTCCCTGATTCTGGGTCACACCTTCCCATTTTTTTTTTACAAGTCTTGTAACTTTCTTTTCTCTGAAGCTACTCATTTAAAATAAAATACTGTAGTAACTCTAGTTTGTCATTTTTCCTGTCATGGATGATAACATTCAGGAAAATACCAGGGACATTGTATTCCCAAGCAAGCAGATGGATAAATCCAAAGAAATTCACCATTATATTTATTCTCTGTACCAATTAATTTTTTAATTGTTATGTATTTTTGAGAGGTGGGAGGGGCAGAGAGAGAGAGAGAGAGAATTCCAAGCAGGCTCCATGCTGTCAGGGAACTAACTGCCTGATATGGGGCTTGATCTCATGAATCATGAGATTGTGGCCTGAGTGGAAATCAAGAGTTGGACATTTAACATACTGAATACAATGCATACTGCCCCTGTACCAATTTTTACAAGCCTAGAGCTGTACCAAGGGAAACTAAACTGTAGTCTAGAAACTGACAACCATACTGCAGTAGCATTAGAAAACCAAGTCAATTGTCTCTACAATCTCAGATCTCTTTCATTTCCTTTCTTGTTTCTGCATAAACAAACCCTTAAAAGGAAAATAATTTGATTGGCTTCAATATATTAAAGTCATAGTTAATCTACTGAGGATGTATATAGCACCTCAAGGAAATGAATTTCCTATGGATTAGGCCAGTTCTATCCTTTGTTTCCATTTTTATAGGAAACATCTAGAAAAAGAAATAGCTGGCTCAAGAGAAGGTATTTCTTTGGAGGAATTGCCCACTCTATCATCCCTAGGAGATAATGTAGTGGGAACATCTTTTTAAGACTGATTCAGCCCCAAAGCTTTGTCAAGATCTTGTGAGAAAATTAATATCCATGTGAAGCATGTTATTACTGTTCAGAATAACACTTTGACTTTTCATTGGAACCAAATTTATTTCAAAAAAAAAGAACCAAATTTATTTAGCAAAATATCTATGCTGTGGCCATAAGAAATTGTAATTATTCTGAGATTGACCTGTCTTTATTCTATGTGACCAGATTTTGTATGAAATTTCTAGAACTAGACCAACTCCTCAACACTCTCTCGACCAAAAGTACCTGTATCAGAAAAGATGAACTCCATCACCTTGAAAGGAAACAAAAAAACCTAACAATTTCTGAGTGGGGGTACCCTAATCTGTCTGTATCCACGGACCAAGATTCGGAAGACAGTTCAGTTTCCTGGGAGAAGGTATTCTTATTATTCTTCTTATATCACCAATTGCTACTGTCAAATTGTGAAAATTCTGTAAGAGTTTTGCAAAATTTAAAGGATAATGTGTATTTCCTTAAATGTGAAAATATTCTATTTGTACAGGGTGGTCATGGCTTTTTTCTTCTACAAATGGGTCTCTGCAGGCATAAATGTGAGGCCAACATATGTAGGAGAGTAAGACAATATATATAGATAGATATAGATAAATAGAGATATAGATACATACATAGTAAGTAAATATATATATGTATGTTACTCCTTCCTCCCTTATATCTATATTGAATACATGAATAATTAATTCAGCAAACATACTGAGCATTTATTATCTGCCAGTCACCATCATGGTCATTGGGGATATAGTATTGAACAAAAATAGACACAACTCCTTTGGAGACCACAGGGTAAGCGTAGAACACAGACATTGCAAATATACTTACAATGATGAATGAATGCTTTAAACTTAGATAAGGTTATGAAGAGTTTACTTTGGGCTGTGAGTAACAGAGAGATGTTTGTATAGTAGGTAGCCCTGAGGTTTTTGAGAAAAGGTGATACATGAGCCTATAAACATATTTCTATCCATATTTCCTAAAGTTGTGCTCCAATGTACATTCACTTGTCTACCTTGATATTTCTTAAAATGGGTCCTATGATGAAATTGGTGTGGGAAATACTAGAAATGCATATTGCACTGAAGCATATTAAGGTATCTGGGGAAGTCTCTTAGCAAATAAACTTCTTTGATCTTATTGAACCCAGCATTTCTCAAATTTTGACTGTAGAATCCTTCCCTGCCCTAAGCATTGAAAATCCTGAGAAACTGATGTTCCACGAGCATGACTTATGCTTGAGTATGTGTGTTAGACATAACACTATTTCACCTGCATTGCCTCATTTAATTATTATAGCAACTATATGAGATTAGAGTATATTATTCCATACTATAGATATTTTTCTGTACTACAGATAAGGAAATTGATGCATGGAGCTAATATATAACTGCCTATGTTTCCAGAAACTGAGGATATATATTTAAGTTGATAACATATTCTGTGCTCTTAACTGTGCTATTGTTTGGGGAAATGTTGACCTAAATAAAACTATTTTTGTTATTTGTATCTTAGATGAGCAAGGTACAATTTGTACCTTAAAAGAGCAAAATCCCTTACAGATTGCTAACAATACTGAATGTTGTTCCTGTTAGTTATGAATACTGATTGAGAATACCATATATTCTGTCCCTTCCCCTGGAAATTTGTATCTCTTAATACCCTTCAGCTATTTTGCCCATCCCTTTCCACCCTCCCCTCTGGCAACCACTGGTTTATTCTCCATATGTTAAGAGTCTCTTTTTTTTATTGTTGTTTGTTCACTAGGTCTTTTTTTTTTTTTTTAGACAAAACAAGATTATTACTTAGAATATCAGATATTTTTAAAAGTGAATTTTTGTTACTTCTGCTGTATATGAAGGACATTTAGTAAAGCGGATTCTTTCAAACTCATGCTTATTGTATTGAACCCATGGTGAAAAGAGCTGAAGCCTGTGTTGGTCTTTGTTTGCCAAGTCTTTTTAGATGCTTCTTCAGGACTCCTAGAAAGGGGGCAAATTTGCCTAATGGAGACCTTATCTTCATAAAGAATGAAGATTGTTTCCTAAAATTTGAGAATTACCTACTTAAGGCATGTGACTTGAAAAAAAGATTTTTTAAAAAATGTTTTTATTTATTTTTGAGAGAGAAGGAGACAGAGGGCAAGCAGGGGAGGGGCAGAGAGAGAGACACACACAGAATCTGAGCCGTCAGCAGACAGCCCGACACTATGCTCAAACTCATGAACTTCGAGACCATGACCTGAGTGGAAGTTGGATGCTCAACGGACTGAGCCACCCAGGTGCCCCAAGCATGTGACTTCTAAGAACAGTAATAGTCATTTGCTGTGCTAATGATGCAAAATAAACAAAACCAACCTTTTCAATGGTTCTTCTCTATCCTAAACTGTCACGTTCCTTGTGACTCTTGACAGGACTCTGAGAAAGACCAGGTCTGAAGAACTTGTGTCTGTTATTTAGACCAGTGGTTCTCAGTTTTGTCCCTGGATCAGCAGTATCAGCATTACCTGGGAACTTCTCGGAAATGCAAATTCTCAGCTCCCACCCCATCATCTTCTGAATCAGAAACCCTGAGAAGGAGAGTGCAGCACTCTGCCATGTAACAAGCCATCCAAGCAATTCTTAAAACTAACGCTCAGTAACCACTGCTTTAAGAATATGTTTGTAAAGGTACCGTAGAAGTCCGATGACATCAACACAAAGATACACATATATTGACATTTTATGTAAGGGACTACAGATAGCTTAAAAGTTGTTAGCTAGATAATCTAAATTTTCATTCTTTTTATTCTTTATTTAAAAACATTTTGGGTTCGGGGCACCTGGGTGGCTCAGTCAGTTAAGCAGCTGACTTTTGCTCAGGTCATAATCTCATGGTCTGTGAGTTTGAGCCCCACATTGGGCTCTGTGCTAACAGCTCAGAGCCTGGAGCCTGCTTCAGATTCTATGTCTCCCTCTCTCTCTCTCTGGTCCTTCCTGCTCTCTCTCTGTCTCTCTCTCTCTCTCTCAAAAAAAAAATAAACTTTAAAAAAACCTATTTATAAATATTTTGGGTTTAAAATTTTATAGAATGTAATGAGTCACCTTTAAGGCCATTTGTGTTAGTGGTTTCAAAAGAAATTTAAATCCTACAAAGGACCTGCATAGTACAGGAACAGCAAATGAAGATCAAGGGCACAGAAGCTTATAATAGAATATCCTTAATCTAGGAGAAGATAGTCTAAGACCAGAACTATTCGATTTCTTGGCAATGAACTGGGGAAAGATGCATGGCATTCTGTTCATTTTTCTCTCTCCTCACTCTACTTACCAGTCAAGCGCTTTTCCATGAGAATATTACTTAGGAAGGATTCATCATTAAAAGTTTGTTGCGAGTTTTCCTTTGTTGTCATCAGTAGTTTTAATGATGAAGTAATTATATTCCATTAGTAACAAATGGGGCAACAGAAAATACTGTCTTTGACACAAATTATTTTGACAAAGGGAAAAAAAAAATCCCAAATTTAGATTTCTGTTGCTTCTCTTTGTAGTAGAAGCCTTTTGGAGTTTTGCCCAGCCTTTTTCTGAGAAATGCCTGCCTCACCCACAGGCCTGAGGCCAGCAGCCATGTTTGAACAGTATGATCCCACTCCTATCTTGTGGGCAAGACTGATTGAACCAGAGCGATGTCTGACCCACAGGAGCTCATCTGCGGCTTTGCTGAAGCAATCAGATCTCCGTCAGGACTTGCAAGCTCAACTCAGTCTTGGGTTTGTGGGCTGAGAGGTTGCTTCAGAGTTGGGGCTCACATGTCCATGTGTTAACTAGCAGGGAAAACACTGGACGGTCAAAGGAAATAAATAAATGCAGAGGGAAAGAGAAAGGAGAAAATACTTGGCCCCAAAGAGAGCGAGAGAAAACAACTTTGGTTCTGATTTCCTAGCTTCAAATTGAGTTCCTTTTGAGGCATGGCTATCTTTCCAGTCTCAAAGATCATTAGTTTCCTTCCAATACAATCTCCTCTGGGTTCTCGCTGGTTCAAGGGGCTTCTCATTCCTGCCACCAGACATGTTCTGATCAAGATAGAACATTTTTTTATTCATGGAATCTTCTCCTCCCAAAACTGTGTATGCCGGAAACCCCAGCAAATCTGTCGTCATTATTTCCTGATTAGGAATGTGCCTTTGTTAAAAATCCCTACATTCTGAAGCATGGCAAATCAGAAAAGCCTTGTAAATCACTAATTTTCTTAAAATACCTTATTGATTGTGACTAAAGGTCACAAAGATATTGCATGAGGGTCTGATTTCAATAGAGGTCATCCATTTGTGCTGATGAAGCTATATACACATTAAAACCTTTAATGTAATTTCTGATACCCCAAATCAGCCCTTACCACTTCCGAGCTGCACAAACTCCTTCTGGCCGTTTTTGGAGACCTCTGGCATTTGTTGTTTACCTCTAATCCTGATCTCTTACATCGCTTCTCGGCCTTTTGGCTAAGACCAAGTGTACTATCCTGATCTCTTACAAATATGCTTATACAGTATAGAAACACTTTAAAGATTTAGATGAGCAGCAGGAGGCAACAATGATGATTTCAGTTGTTTTTGTGGAGAAGGATGTCCCTTACAAAGGTAGCTGTATCACTTCGTGTTTACACACCAGCTGGTTGACACAGCATTCACTTTGTAAAGTATTTACTTTGATTGCTTTTGAAAATACATGTTGTCTACACAGGCTTATTAAATCAGAGAATAGTAAAGACAATGATCTTATTACCTCAGAGCTCCTGTTTATCATTTGAAGTCTTGGCTTTGTTGGTACAAAGCCATCTCCGCTAAAAAACATCAAGGCTTCCTTAGCCTGCCGGCTAGCAAACCATTCCACGCATTGTAAAATACAGTGTGTTTTCAGGAAGGAAAAAAGTGTGTAAAACTCATACTAAATAATACTCAAAATGAAAGTGAGATACAGCTGACTTTGATCAGAGATGAAAAATGATCCTTGGAAATTATATATGCCCAAAATTGCATGGAAAAAAATGTAGTCATGGCTTCATGTGTCCTTTTTAGCTATTCTGTTTAGTTGTGACTCCTTGAGAATGGAAACTGATGGTAAATTTGTTTGCTGAGATTAGTAACAATGACATTCTCCCCATGCAGACGTGCTTCTCTGCCGGGCAGCTGGTAGAGATATTTCTACAAAACAGCCTTTCACCCATTTCCAAGGAAGACTTTAAGCAAATGAGTCCAGGAATCATCCAGCAATTGCTCAGCTGTTCTTGCCAGCTGCCCAAGGACCAACACGCAAAACTGCCACCAACCACTCTGGAGAGTAAGTTATGGTTCTCGCCTGAGAAAGTTGGTGCCCATAATGTATGTAATAATAACAGGGAACGGAAAGTTGGTACACATAATGTATGTAATAATAACAGGGAACGGAAAGTTGGTGCCCATCATGTATGTAAAACAACGAATGGAGGATACTTACTACATATCATGCACTGTTCTATGCATTTTACATTTCTCAACTCATTTAATCCTCACAAGCGCACTATAAGCTAGCTAATATCATCTCCCCCATTTTACAAATAAAGAAACAGGCACATAGACGTTAAGTGACTTTCCCAATGACACACAGTACGTAAGTGACAGAGTTGGGATTCAAACCCAGGTAAGTTGGCCCCAGAGTCCTTGTTTTTATCAGCCATATACTATATTACCCTTCACTGAGTATTTTGTATTTGTATGTACAGTATATAGATTGATTTTTGTCCCATATATATGACTCAGTTATGGATCAACTTAGGTCATAGGTGACAAGGGGCATGATATAAGAAAAAGAACATTAGCAGTGGACATTAGAAAAAAGAAGAGAGGGCGCCTGGTGGCTCAGTTGGTTAAGAATCCAACTTCGGCTCACGTCATGATCTTACGGTTCATGAGTTCGAGCCCCACTTTAGGCTCTATGCTGACAGCTCAGAGCCTGGAGCCTGCTTTGAATTCTGTGTCTCCCTCTCTCTCTGCTCTTCCACAGCTTGTGCTCTGTCTCTCTCTCACACAAAAATAAAATAAACCTTTTTAAAAAACATTAGAAATGGGATCAGAAATGCAAAATTAAGCCACACCTTCTATCTCCACCCAGCTCTATGATCGTAAGCCATCTCTTTATTTCCTTGAGCTTGTCTTTTTTTCCCTGCACTGTAGGAAAGCAGCGATATCACACAGGGCTCCCCATCCTTTCATACATCATGACACACCGAAAAAATGAAGGTACTTTGGCTTTGGGGTAAACCATACAGCTGCCCTGGGATAGAAGTGATCATGGAGGGAGGTGCCAGCCTCCCAGACTTGGCTGGCACCCCCAGGGGGTGAATTTGCAGCCACCCATAGCCCACGAAATCATTGCTGTGGGTGAGCTCTACAGCTCCACGGGGTAGCTGGCACTTTCACATGGGATAACATGTATAAAATTGTGTTCTGGAATTTAAAGCACCGTATATTTAAAAGAAAAGAAAATAGGGCCTAAGAATATTTGTGATAGACAGCAAACATGTGACAGGAACCCCTGCACCATTCAAACTATTACCAGTGATCTGGGGGCCTGACGTATGCTTTTCGGGGCATTTTGGTTTCTCTTTGGGATAGCCTCATGATGCCTATCAGGGATGAATTGTCCAGCTACTCACCTGTAACTCACAGGGAACTTTGCAACATTAAGTGGCTCATTTGAAGATTTTATGTGAACAAAAACCTGCCAGACCTAAATATCTAAGACTCACATTCACTAAAAGGAAAAAAGCGTCATTAGTGAGCAACTAAATAATTCAGCACCTGGTGGTCAGTGATGGCTCAGAAATGGATAAAGGGGGACAGTATCATGGCACTTAGGAGCCTCTAGGACCGAGTTTACATTTACATTCCCACCACCTGGCATGGCGTCTGCTACCTACAGACCACTGCAAAATAGCTTTCTGAACTGAAGATCTGTGAATATTTTTTCTCTCTCATGAACACCTAGATCTTTCTGGGGAACGATCTTCTTGAGAAAAATTCAGAGAAATCACACTCACTATGGAACCTAGACCAACATTACTGTGCTCAATTTAAAACGCTGCATTATGTAACTTAAGGGAAAGGCTTTAATAACAGAAAATGTAAGAAGTGGGAGGCATAGGAGACGCTATTAAGAGAAGTGTTGATGTGCTGGAATCGGACCCTGGAGTTCCAGGTTGGGTTGGGTTTCCAGGAAAGAGTGTTATGGCCGTGTATAAATCAGGTTTCAGATTTGTTCAAAGTAGCTGTGCCAGAATGGCTATGTTTTTAATTATTAGGTCAAGTTGTATTGTAGTGATGGGAAACATTCAATTAGAAACTCTAGAAGTTGCGTCACTCCAGTCAAGATGCCATAACACCTATATGAGAACCTGGGGTAGTTAGCAGAGTCCTGTGGCCACAGACATCAGATTTTACGGTTTTCAGGCTGTCTTTGTCACATGGGAGCAGGTGAAATCTGATTCACAGAGGACCTACACAGATTTCTAAGCTCTAGAGTTAGGAAGTGTCCATTCTCCTCCAATACCACACTGTAGTTGCCCTCAGGACAAAGGGGAGAATCAAAGAACTAGGAACTTTGCCTTTTGCCTGGGAAATGCCACACCCTAACTTATCCTTGTGAATTCTCAACATTTTCTGATCTTTTGTAGCTTTCATAAAAATGTGGCAACTTTGAAGTTTATTAGACATCCAGGTGTTCATGTTAAACTTCAAATGTCCTTAATTTATGTATTCAATGAGAAGAATAAGATATGATATGAACCTTGGTTAAATATCTCCAGGGATGTTTTTACAACATAGGTACTTTTATTAAGACAGAATAAAATAAAACCTCTAGGTGAGTGTATGACATTCCAAACCATTTTTATTATTTTTTAATTGTTTATTTTTTTCAAGTTTATTTATCTGGAAGGAGACAGAGACAGATAGACAGAATACCAAATAGGCTCTGTGCTGTCAGTGCAGAGCCTGATATGGGTCTTGAGCCAAAATCAAGGTTGGACATTTAACTGATAACCCACCCACATGCCCCTATTTTTAAAATTTTTAATTGTTGTAAAAAATTGAAATTGAAATGAAATTTAAGCATTCTTAAGTGAATGGTTCAGTGGTTTCACATTGTCATGCAATAAATTTCTAGAACTTTTTCAGCTTGTAAAATTGCAATTTCTATCTTTTGAACAACAACTGTTTTATAGAGAGGTTCCCTAGAAGTGAAGGGATAATGATAAGCATGGGAAAATTAAAATTGCAGTTTTTTGCTTCTTTTGAGTACACTACCAACTCTATTTTAATATTAGACTCCTGTGTAATTTAGGATGTATAATTCAATAAAGTCCTCTTAAACCCACAAGCCTATTATCATGTTACCAGCTTTTATCATTACCACAAATTAATGTAGAGGGCGAAACTTCCAGAAAAGTACAAGAATGATAAGAATAGAAAATTTTCTATCATAACAAATTTTCTTAAAATCAACAATAGACTTTAAATAGTATGACAACTGAATTGTTTGATTTAACTTATCTGTAGTCAGTAAAGGATAGTTTAATTTTGTCATTAAATTCCTTCATTGTTTACAGACCAATTTGCCATTGCAAATACTCAGAGTATCTCCTCTGAGTATCTGCAAAAGAAAGTGGTAGCCTGAAATGATTTATCCCCAAATCATTTATTTTTGCCGGTGACCCTTGAACATCATGAGTTTGAACAGCAGGGGTCCACTTATATGCAGATTTTCTTGTATATAGTACAGCACTGTAAATGTATTTTCTTTCTCTCTCTTTCTTTCCTTTTCTTTTCTTTCTTTCTTTCTTTCTTTCTTTCTTTCTTTCTTTCTTTCTTTCTTTCTTTCTTTTTCTTTCTTCTTTTCTCTCCTCTCCTCTCCTCTCCTCTCCTCTCCTCTCCTCTCCTCTCCTCTCCTCTTCTCTTCTCTTTTCTTTCTTAGAGGCTCCATGCTCAATGTGGAGCCCAACATGGGGGGCTCAATCTCATAACCCTGGGAGCATGACCTGAAGCAAAATCAAGAGTTGGATGCTCAGCCAACTGAACCATCCAGGTGCCCCTTTTATGATTTTCTTAACAACATTTTCTTTTCTGTAACTTAAAAAAAAAATCTTGTTTAATATTTATTTTTGAGACAGAGAGAGACAGAGCATGAGTGTGGGAGAGACAGAGAAAGAGGAAGACACAGAATCCAAAGCAGGCTCCAGGCTCTGAACTAACAGCTCAGAGCCCCACGCAGAGCATCATGAACTCACAAACCATGAGATCATGACCTGAGCAGAAGTTGGACGCTTAACCAACTGAGCCACCCAGGCGCCCCTCTGTAGCTTAACTCTTGCATTTTCCAAGGATCAACTCTACTTCACACTGAAAGACATTTTTTCCCTTTCTCTTAATCTTTTCTCTTTTCTTCTTTCCTCATACATATTTGCTTTTGTTTGAAAAATATTAAAAGTTGCACTTCCTGAACATTTTTTGAAAATTCAGAAACCTAGAAACATGGTTTCTTGGGGCCATAAAAAGTTATTGCAATAATTTAAAACATAGGCTGTCTGAATTTATGTTATTAATCATTACGCAGTCATCGATCAGTTTTCACCAATACAGTCACTCATTTTAGACACAGAGTAATAAACACGTTCATTACAAATAATTTTGAAAAATTTTGGAAGAAAGTAGTCATCTTGTACAGAAATGGAGGTCTTCAATGGTTCCTTCTGCCACTCTGCTTCCTTGATGTTAAAAGATTTAGATGTGAGGGCGCCTGGGTGGCTCAGTCAGTTAAGTGTTCGACTTCGGCTCAGGTCATGATTTCACGGTTTGTGGGTTCGAGCCCCGCATCAAGCTCTGTGCTGACAGCTCAGAGCCTGGAGCCTGCCTCGATTTCTGTGTCTCCCTCTATCTCTGACCCTCCCCTGCTCCCGCTGTCTCTCTCTCTCTCTCTCTAAAAAATAAATAAAAACATTTGGGGCACCTGGGGGCTCAGTCGGTTAAGCATCTGACTTCAGCTCAGGTCATGATCTCACAGTTCGTGGGTTCGAGCCCCGCATTAGGCTCTATGCTGACTGCAAGCTTAGAGGCTGGAGTCTGTCTTCAGATCTTGTGACTCCCTCTCTCTCTGACCCTCCTCTGCTCACGCTGTCTCTCTCTCTCTTTCAAAAATAAATAAAAACATTAAAAAATAAAAATAAGTAAATAAATAAATAAAAACATTTAAAAAATTAAAAAGATTTAGATGTGATGAGAAGGAAGTCATGACCAGTGTATGGCAGCATATGTTTTAGATTAAAGTGGGAGAAATTAATAATTTCTTTGGGGGTGGGAGGTAAGTTAGGTCCTTGCTTTCTGTCATGATTTTAGTAAGGGGTCGTCAGGGTAACTTCAAACAAAAAGGTTAATGGTGAAAGTCTTTTCATTATTTTTCTTAAAAAATTAAGACTTTTTAGGGAATGCCTGGGTGGTTCAGTCTGTTGAGTGTCCAACTCTTGATTTGGGCCCATGTCGTGATTTCACCGTGTGTGAGATTGAACCCTGCATCAGACTCTGTGTGGAAGTTGAGAAGCCTCCTTGAGATTCCCTCTCTCCCTGTCTCTCTGCCTTTCCACCTCTCAGAGCTCACTCTCAAAATAAGTAAATAAACATCTTTAAAAAAGAAAATTTAAGACCTTTTACATACTATTACACTCATAAAGCAATCCCGTTTCCCCGTCACCTGTATTGTTAGATAGATTCTTCTGGCATTTTCGCTGGCCAGGGCACTGCCAGCAGAGGATGAGCACTGACTGCTTTGCAATCTCGGTTTGACTTAGAATACGGCTACAGCACAGTGGCCGTGGCCCTGCTCACCCTGGGCTCCATGCTTGGGACAACGCTGATTCTCTTCCACAACTGTAAGGAGAACTACAGGCTTATTTTGCAGCTGTTTGTGGGTCTGGCCGTTGGGACGCTTTCTGGGGATGCCCTGCTCCACCTTATCCCTCAGGTAAGTCTTTTTTTTTTTGTTTGCAATGGCCTATTTCTCATTTCCATTTCTGTTTAGTCACTGACGGTGTTGATGCAAAATTTCAAATTGACTTGGATGAGTCAATAGAGTGGCCAGTGTTTTCCTTGGAAGTATTATTTTCCCAAAGCACATAGAGGGGAAAAGAGATAACCAAGCCTCAGGTTTACCACATGTGATTCTTAATTTTTAGATAAACCAAAAAAGGTGATCAGATGTAGATTCCTATTAAGAAAAATTCAGAAACTTTTCACTAACTGTTAATAAAAATGAATGGTTTATAAGATGTTGTGTTGGGTTTGCTGCGGTTGCCCCCAACTCTCATCAGATCCCTTCTCTGCCCTCGCTGCTGTTTTTATCTGCCCAGGAGATTGTGCTTCCTCAGCTCCCTGGCAGGCTACATTGTTGTTTGGACTGAGCCAATGGAAGGCACGACAGAAAAGCCAGGGTCCGAGGAGAGAGTAGCAGGGGTATTTCTTCCTTACTCTCTCCAGGCTCTGCACCTGCTCTAGGAACAGCTGATTACCTACAATATTACAGCTCCTGTGGGAGGCCTTCCAACGTTTTCCCTTTCTGCCTTAAGAGTGGAACTGGTTTTCTGGGGTTTCTAGCTTCTGGGTGTCTCATGATCCCTTGTACCTACCCTTGCTGTTCGCACCTCTACCATTACACCATCGTTAAGCTCTCCTCATTTGAACCATCAAAATGAATTTTTTTTTTTTTTTTTTTTTGCCTAATAATGGCTGAATTTTCCTTAAGAAAAATGTAAGCCTCAGTAGGCTGGCTCTTTGCTGAAGTCTTCTGAGGCTCTTTATTTGTCAAAAATGAAAGGCCCAGAACCTGAGATGCGAGAGATCAGGCAGAAGGGGCTCCAGACGAGGTTATTTCTTCCCTCTGAAATCTCTTGAGACAGACAATGATGGGCAAATGGACCCCCCTCTTGCAGAGCCGGAGATGTTAAAAATTTCCACAAGCCTCTGGCAATTTCCTACAGGGTCACTCTTATTGCTCAGAGGCTCGATAATCATTAGATGTTCTGAAAAATCACAAAGCGAGCATTGGAAAATGAAACAAACCATTATTTGTTTTAATTTCCCTTTTAATCTAATTTTCTGGAAATATTTCAGGGCTTATTGGCTGGAGGCAGCTGCTGAGACCTTTTTCTAGATCCCTTTAGTAGCTGCAGAGCTGTTCACTACTCGTGATCCTGCAAAACAGTGAAAGGGTCTTAAGGCTTCCAATGCCTCCCCCAGTGGGCGGGGGGGGGACAGGGCTCACAGCTGGGGGGGGAACAGAGCATGGGCTGGGGGTGTGCAGGACTTTCAGCTGGCTCTGCAGAGACACGTTCCAGAGAAGAGCTTAAAAGATTAGCCAGGTTTCATGAAAATTGGAAGGCAAGTGTTTTACTCGAGGGAAGAGATGGGGACAAAAGTTATTGGGGAAAGGAAGAACAATGCGGTACCAGTGTGGTGGAGAGCTAGAAAAATCAGTGGTTCCTGAATGTGATCTGAGGCCAAGGTTCAGAAGGCTACCCAAAAATGAAAAAAATACAACTGTCATGACTTCTTATTCTTTAACTAGCACAGTTCATTAACCTTAAAGGTCGACATTTTATTCTGAGATTGTAGGATTTTCTTCTGTGTTGTTTTAGGACCTCACTGGGTCCCCTATTTTGTAAAATAATGGTAATTACAAATATTTGTATTGTATCCCTTATAATGCCTTGACTGAAAGGAAAAGTTGACTAATGTGTAGTCAATTGGTTTTTAGTTAGGTTCATAAACTCACTGTATACACTTACATGCACACATACACCCACATGTGGACTCGTGTGCACATGCACATATATGCACATATATGTACACATGTATATATGAACACATGTACATGCAATATGTATGCATAGAATTTTTTTTTAATTTGATGGTCACTAACATCCTAAATGCAGAAACCACTGAGCTGTTTCCCAAACTGCCTTCTCCTGGGGAGGGAATATGATACATAATGATTAACTAGCTCCCACTAAATCCTGAGGTCAGCCAATGGGATGAATCAACTAGAGGAAAATTCCTAATGCATTTCATGTATCCTTTCATTTCTCAGAAAGCTAACTGTGCTGCTAGGTATACAATATACACTCAGTGGAAGATACCTTTCAGGCGGATTTCTTCCTTATCAGAACATTTATTAAAAGTTTTCTTTGATTGCAGTGGGGTGCAGGCAGAGTAAGCCCTGGATGAAATGTATCTTTATACTTCTTCTGGGTATAAAATATATTGATCTGTTGTTAAAGTCTTGCTGTGCAAACAGGTACGGATTGCACTCCTAGGAAAAGAAAAGGACTAAGAATATTTGAAAATTTAGGCTACTTGGTTAATAAGCTCAGGCTTTCCACTCTTCATTAGCAGAAGTTATTTAAAGTTCTCCTTTTTTTCCCTTGTGCACATTTTTTGTGACCCTGATTAAATCATCTAGTTTTTTAACGGAAGTATGCACACAACCAAAAGCGAATGTGGCTTTGAATGATTCCCGTGGTTGTCAGGGGGTTCCCCAGAATGAAAGGTGAATATATTTAATATCAGACCTTTTAATGAATATTTAGGTCCTCAAAAGTCATTTCTTTGTGTCTCCTTTTTGTGTTTGTGTTTGGTTTTTTAAAGGTGCTTGATTTACATAAGCAGGAAGGCTCAGAGTTTGGACATTTCCATGAAAGCAAAAGCCATATTTGGAAACTGTTAGGATTAATTGGAGGCATCCACGGATTTTTCTTGATAGAAAAATGTTTTATTCTTCTTGTATCACCAAATACCAAGGTATATTTTAAATTTTATTTACCTTCTGCCTTAGGGCTTCATAGTATTCATCTTTTCTTTCAAAAGTACTTGTTCCAGAGTGGTTGACCTCTTCATGAAGCTCTCTACGTGAGGGATGGGACTCTGATTTCCAGTCCTTCTGACTGGCATCTTCCCTATAAGTCTGCTTATTAATTTTTTACACATCTGTTGCTGGCCTGTTAAGGTACTTGTTAAAACCTGCCATTTGACCTTCATGGATAGTTTTTTTTTTTAATGTTTTTATTTATTTTTTTGAGAGAGAGAGAGTGAGAGACAGTGTGAACAGGGGAGGGTCAGAGAGAGAGGGAGACACAGAATCCAAAGCAGGCTCCAGGCTCTGAGCTAGCTGTCAGCACAGAGCCCGACGCGGGGCTCGAACCCACTAACCGCGAGATCATGACCTGAGCCGAAGCCGGACGCCCAACCGACTGAGCCACCCAGGTGCACCCATGGATAGTTTAGAAACAGGAGACCATTTCATGTCTGGAAATGAAGGGATTGAAAGGCCTACCTACGAATCCGTGTTTTGGATGTCTTTCCTAAGCAAAACCAAAGAAACATGGAGACAAAAACTGAAAATTCACAAAATTACCCATCATTTTCAATCTCAAGATTATTGATAATTATAAAAACAAGGAGCTTAGAAATGGGATTTGTGGCAGAGCTTTTTTGTTCGGCTTGAAAAATTGCTTCCATTGTGCCTATATTTGATCAATTTCTGTGTCTGCAATGAAACATAAAATGCAGGATGATTTTTTTTTAACGGATTTGTTTTGCTCCTACACATTATTCTATGAGACAGTAGATGATGGTTAAAAAGGTAAACACTTGCAAACAACTCTAGGGGACTAAAAATAAATTTTCCTTACAAAAGTCCTGGAGTTCTGCAGTCCACCGTGGTTCTCTACATATTTTCTGGCTTCTTCTGCTTGTTCATATAGTTTGTAATGTCTGCGCCCAGGGAAAACATTAGCAGTCATGTAAAATATCAGCACTCGTTTATTCTTAATCCTAAACTTATTTGAGGTTCAAAGTCTGTGCATCAAAAAATAAGACAGTTTTATGGATGGACAGAGGGAATGATACCTGGATGGATAAGTGGTGAAATGGTTTTAGCAAATGGAAATGGTAGGATCTGGGGAAGGCGTTGCTCAGTGATCACCTTACAGTTCTTGCAGCTTTTCTGGGCATTTGAAACTTTTCACAGTAAATAAAATGCTCTTTTTTAGTGAATCAAGGTTTTTCTTTGTCCTGGAGTTCAGGACAAAGCTGGGGTGCTATGGTAATTGAGAAATTAGGAACACCAGGTTTGACCACAGTGCCTACCCTGCACGTTCAACAACTTAACCTCCTACAAAGGGATTATAATCTCAAGAAGCACAAGAGAAAATAATAGATCCCGTTTGTACGCAATAGATTAGAATTCTTAGCCTGGAAGAACTAACTTACAAAGTCAACCTACCAACTTGTATGTGATAACTAGTAATTTCACCAGGGTGGAAGTGAGTGAAATAAATTCCGGACGTCCAAAAATGTAAAGTTTATTGAGATTGTCCTTGGACTTGTCAGAGAACTTAAAGTTTAAGGACACATTTCGAGACCCATTATATTGAGTAAAATAAAGGGAATGTGAATATTTTAGAAGGTACAAGTGCTTTAGCAGATGAATATGTTTCTGAAGATATTAATTTCATTGTCATAGGGTGTAATAGAGTTTCAATTATCCTACTTTCGGTGTCTCCAGCAGAAAGAATTTAAAATTTAATTTCATAGTAAATACAGTTTTTCAGTAAATACAAAAGACAATATCAAACCTACGACTGTTCAAGTCTTTTAAAATCATAACTAGACATAAAGTTTCATTCTTAAGACATTCAGAATATGCACAACGTTTCAGAGAAGTCCTCTGCTTCTCCAAGGTGAGACATTTTACTATTGACTACGATGAAATGCTTTCTCGTGTGCTGCCCGCCACTCTGGCCAATAAGCAAAATGTTAATGAGAACCATGAAATTGACAAAGGCTGCACCTGTGTTCTTCTGGCTTCCGCACTAATTTTAAACCATCCTCCCCCAGCAGAGCATGTCGTTGGTTAATGGGCATGTGGAACATTCCCACCATCTCGCACTCAACTCTGAATTAAGTGACCCGTCAGGCAGAGGCAAATCTGCTTCAACGATCCAGTTGGTAGGTTACCAATCTGAAGTAGTCTACTGATCGGATTTCCTTCTTTCCTTTATTCCTTAATGAATAGATGAAATTCAGTAGGCTAGATAAATAAAATCCACTCCTGATTTGCCTGTTCTGAACCATGATAAGTAGTTTGGGAAACTTTGCCGAGCACCGGAAAGCTGTTTTAAAGAGTAAAAAGCTTTTGCATGGATTCAAACGCTTGGTATCTGCATTACTTTGAAGCAGATATGATTAGATTGTGTAATATATATCGTGACCATTTTGTCTACAGGGTGTCATAAACCAGTTGATCTCCTGGTTTTCCGTTCTGAGTAATCCTTAGCCATGACCAGATGGGGCCAAATAAATGGTGAGCAAGGAATTAGTGCAGCTAGTGTGGTAGGGTTCCCTCCCTAAGGGAGGGGGGAAAAAAAAAAACAAGTCTCAAGATAACCTGGCTATGCGCATATGTGACAACATCCCTCATGACCTTGTAACATGAGACCACTTCATCAGACTACATGTTTCTGTGTGTTACCAAATATGGGAGACAGATAAATAGAAAATATATTTAAAAACTACGCCACGTGGCATTTGGGGCTCAGTTTTTCAGGTATGAACCCAACTGAGCGGTGCTGGCAGGAATAAAGTTGCTTCCTGGAAAGAAAAGCCTCGGTGTCAGGACTCTGTGTGCGAGAATCCTGCTGCTCTAGGAGGGGGGTGATCTTTTCGTACTGCAGAAGATAGTTGATTCTGCCCCACAAGATGTGGCTTGGAAGAAGAAGTGGCTTCTGTTACACTTAGATTTCCAGGACAAATATTCCACGCAAATTTGCAAAACAGATCTCCAATCACGTTCAAAACAATGCTCCCACTCTAATTCTCTAAGTAACAAGGAAAGGGACAGGAAGAATATGAAACTAATATGTAACAACTCTAACTGTGGCCACTGGGGGAAGGGTTTACAGTTCAGGGATAGATTCCTGACTGAGTGGAAATAGATAAGCTGTTGCCTGAGACCTTGCCACAGCCAACAGAAGTCTGGTGGTAGATCAATCACAGATCTAGAACTAACTCAATTATGAACAAAACCATCCCTTTGAAAAAGTGACTTTAAAAGTCTTTATTATGCTTACAGCTCAGGCACTTCACATATGGCTTGGAAGAAGATAATTTCAGGCTGAGATTAGTTTTAAAATCCGTTTAATACTGATTTTATTCCTTCTGTTTCAATGAAGGGTTTAGAATCCCAAGACTGATGATATAAATAAATCTCTGATGGTAACCTTGGGAGTTTTGAACTATTGGAATATGCCAGCTCACTAATACTATGGTCACTATTCCTTTGGTTATTTTAGCTGCAAGATCGACTTTAAGCATATAAATAATATGAACTTTTAGGATTGTTTGGTTCAAGTTCATGGTTTTTAAGGAAGGAGGGAAACTTCCTAATTCTCATCATCAAAAAGTCCTGGGTGCTTGCCTCTAAATTCCTTTACATAGTATATAGTTTTGGGGGAAAATCCTAGTGTAAAAATATTTGAACTCCTGTCTTTTAATAGAACTATAGAACCTTTCTATTATAACCAGGCTTTTGATATATTAAAAAAAAATCACATTGTTTTCTTCTTTGCTCTTACCCTGTATCCTTTAGGTCCTACCTGACTTCTCAGCAACTAATCCAAAAATTGCTCATCATTCTATCTTTTGAGTAGTGCTACTCCACTATGTGAGATAGAAGTTTACTTTCTCTGTTTCACATTTTTAAAAACTTTTTAAAAAATGTTTTATTTATTTTGATACAAAGAGAGACAGAGCATGAGAGGGGGAGGGGCAGAGAGAGAGAAGGAAACACAGAACCAGAAGCAGGCTCCAGGCTCTGAGCTACTGTCAGCACGGAGACTGATGAGGGGCTCGAACCCACAAATGTGAGATCTGACCTGAGCTGAAGCCGGAGGCTTAACCGACTAAGCCACCTAGGCACCCCTGTTTCACATTTTTAAAAAAGGTGCTTAGGCTTCACATTAAACAAGACTAAAAATTTTCACAACTTTGGGTGATAGAATTATGTGAATATGCTTTTATTTTTTTTAAGCTTATTTATTTAAGTAACCTCCACAATTAATGTGGGACTGAAACATATAACCCTGAGATCAAGAGGCATACCCTCTTCCAAATGAGCCAGCCAGGCGCCCTCATAAATATTGCTTTTAAAAGGACATGTTCAATAGGATAGTTTTCCCTCACTATCCAAACAGAGAGCATTTCTATGAAACCTTTTGTATGCTAAAATGGTATAAAATGAAGGAGCAATTACCATTAATTTACATGGAAAAGTTTGTGAGCATTCCCAGTCCCCCAAAATAACCTCTAGTAGGATTTTTTGATACCTGGGGACACCTTTGGCTAAGAGGTACACAAATAAAACAAAATAAAGCACAGGGGCGCCTGGGTGGCTCTGTTGGTTAAGCATCAACTCTTGATCTCAGCTCAGGTCTTGATCTCAGGGTTGTGAGTTCAAACCCTGTGTTGTGCCCCACACAGATGCTCTCAGATGCAGAACAAAGGTCTGGCGGCTTGATGCTGAGATTCGGAGTGGAGTTCCTGGGGAAGGAGCTTGGGGGAACCAGTCACAGGTGGGGTGCACGGCGCCGCTCTAGGCTTGCTGCAGAATGAAGTCTGAGTGCTATTTTGTGCCTTTGGCTTTTTTTTTTCATAAAAGCAAAAATCCTCTTTGGATTTTTTTCAGTTAGTGAAAAATGGGTACTAATGTAGGTTTTTCATAAAAGGGACCTGGTGTAACGTGAACTTAAGAAAAGTGAGGACTGCCTGTGAAAGGTATTCTTTTCACATAATAGAATGAGAATCTGAAGCACAGGGATGGGAAGTGACTTTCCCGTAATTGATCCATGAGTCAGTCTCTAAAATAAAATCACATCATATTAACTCACAGAAGTCAATTTCAAAATCCAACCTCTCTGTCATATGAAAGGATACAAAAATCTTGATTTATTATACTTATCTTTTATAAGTCTGTTGATTTCCTTTCTTTTTTTACATGTTTATTTATTTTTGAGAAAGAGAGAGACAGAGACAGAGAGCTGGTGGGAGAAAGGACAAGAGAGAGGGAGACACAGAATCAGAAGCAGGCTCTAGGCTCTGAGCCGTCAGCACAGAGCCCTGTGCAGGGCTTGAACCCACAAACTGTGAGACCATGACTTAAGCTAAAGTCGGACTCGTCACTAATGGAGACACCCAGGTGCCCCCGTTGAATTGCTTTCTTAATTAGCAAGATTCTTTTACTCACTGGCATCAATCCCAAAAGCAGAATATTACTCTATCACAGGTAATGTGAGGCGTCGGGTTTGCATGGGTTTGTTCTCTATCCACAATGCATGATGTGCTAAGAGATCAGAAAATGAATCCTGTGGACCTCGAGGGGGTCACGCTGAGCGAAGTAAGCCAGGCGGAGAAGGACAGAAACCATAGGTTTGCACTCATAGGTCTAACAGGAGAACAGGAGAGACCTAATGGAGAACCAGGGGGAGGGGAAGAGGGAAAGAGAGTTGGGGAGAGAGAAGGACGCAAAACTTGAGAGACTATTGAATACTGAGAATGAACTGAGGGTTGAATGGGAAGGGGGAGGGGGGAAAAGAGGTGGTGGTGATGGTGGAGGGCACTTGGGGGGAAGAGCACTGGGTGTTGTATGGAAACTAATTTGACAACAAACTATTAAAAAAAAAAAAGAAAAGAAAATGAATCTTAGACCCATAGTCCAAACCCACAGGAAAAGTGTCAAATAAGGTCAGGAAGCAAGAACTGTTTCTTTCTACAGCTTTTGAGTTTCATAAAAGCATACATAATTTAAGAGCCTGGATTACAGACTGTCCCAGTTGCCTCTAGCTCTGTATGGACATAAAGTGCTATTTTCATCTAAAGGTACATAGTGCCAGAAGTTTGCTCATGGATCTCCAGCTTCACGTCTTTGCTTGCTTGTGAAATTTCAAAGTTCTGCTCTACTCTGGGGTATTAAAATGTTTACAAACAAGCATAACCGTCCAGATATTTCAATTTTACAATAAAATGATGGACATTGCTATCTTTCATCAGTTTTTTTTTCATTTAAACTAGAAAGGCCCAGAAGATTCACAGGCAGCTGAAATTCCTGTAGGCAGTATGAGAGCCTCTGACAAAAAATGTGAGTACCAATGGAAAAGAGCTAAACTTTAAATGTAGAAAGTTCCACAGAAAAAAGGTTATGCCTGTTTGGAAACAGTGTGTCGAAATCATATAGATTTCCCATTGTGTTTGTTTTTCATTATTACAGCCTCTATGAGAAAATGTTTAATACTCATTCCCATCCATCTTTCACACACATTGCACATTAACATCAATTTTATTCTTTAAAAATGATGGCTTCCTAAACTATTTGAAATTGAAATTCTAAGAACTGCAATTAGTGCAGATTCATATGTAGTTTTCAAGGGCTCCTTTCAAATCATGAGCATAGCGCTAGTCAGGTATAGATGTGCAGAATCAAACGATGTTGGGCACTGAAATTAATGTAGCATCGTGTGTCAAGTAAATGTCAATTTCAAAAAAAAAAATCCATGCTTACATGGTAATTGAGCCGTTTGCTTCTCTGTGAAGTCCGGAAATTTCTATCACAATCTATTGAAACTGAGCTCAAATGTCTGTGTGATGTTGTTATTGAGATAGAGTTCCAATGAATTGATAACTCATCATTCACATCTTATTCTATAACTCACTTATTCATATAATTTTCAACCAGTTTTTTTCTAACGTTCTCTTTATTTCTGAACTTAGTGTACCCCTTTTGTATACAGCTTTCTTCCTTTATATTCATGTTTCTGAATAATTTTCCAAAAATTTTTGGTCTCTTGTGGTTTTTGTTAGTTGCTTCCTAATCTCTGCCCCACTTTTCTCCCTGAGATTACCCTTTTGTGACACAAATCTCTCAATGTTTTAATATTACACAGTCAGGATTAGTTATTCCCATTCTACCATAATAGATTCGTTACTTATAAAAATAGCTAACATTATATGCCAGGCATAGCGCTCAATGCGTCATGGATTATTTTATTTAATATTCCTACAACTTAACGAAGTAAGAACAACAAATACCTGGAGAAAACAGTTGTTAGAGAGGATAAGTTCCTGCCCAGGATTACATAACCAGAAAGCTCCAGCACTGAGGAGCTCAGGAATGCGGATGGACCGACCGTTTTGATGTTGTCATTCATGCATGCATGCATTCATGTCTTTTCTCACACTCTTTCATTCATGCAAGAAATGTTTGAAGATATTTCGTGTTTCAGGCACTGTGCACGTGCTGGAGAATAAAGTAGGACTGGTCTTTATCTCTGCTTTGCAGTCTGGTTGGGGATATAAACCCTGAAAGAACAAACACAATTGTGACGATCACTATTTTAAGTGTGTTATATATATTAACTTCTGTAATTTATTGCTTTGATTCAAAATATGTAATCATGGGGTCTGTCCAATTCTGCTTTCAGGACGTTGCTATTGACATTTTTCCTTCTAAATCTTTAGTTCCAGGAGAGACGTTACAACGCCCGGCACCTAGTAGGGATGCAAGAGACATTTCTTCACTTATTGTTTTCTTTTTTAATTTTTTTATGCTTTTTATTTTTGAGTGAGAGATGGAGCACAAGCAGAGGCAGAAAGAGAGGGAGACAAGTAGCTGAAGCAGGCTCCAGGCTCTGAGCTGTCAGCACAGAGCCTGACACAGGGCTCGAACTCAGGAACCATGAGATCATGACCTGAGATGAAGTCGGACACAACCAACTGAGCCACCCAGGCACCCCTCATTTATTGTTATTGAAGGAAAGGAGGAAAAAAGAAGGAAACTCCCAGGCACCTTAGGAGTGGAGTGGCAGATGCTAAATGAAGGAGTGACGATGGTCCGATTCGAGTGTCAAGGTGGTCTCTATCTTTCCACTTCGGATATCAAGCTTAGCATTCAGAATGAACAGTGAACAAATCCAAATTTGATTACTCAACTGCCCTTTTGCCAGGGACATATTGAATTAGCTTCAAATATTTGATTACTTGTTTCACATTACCTCATTGGTGGAACTCAGCTCATGTTTCAAAAGACAGGATGTGAAAATTCTACCCACAGTCTGATTTAAATAAACAAAAAGCAACATGATACAAGGTCTGGCCCATGTCTCACTGCAGAGAACCTCTGATAAGTTAGAAATGTAGAAATGAATATGACTGCCAGGTACATATGCCAAAATAAAATATTATTGATAATTCTGTAATAAGTTCATTAGATTACCAATGAAGGCTGGTCTTATCTCCCACTGAATAATATTTAAATTATTTTCATGTGTACAATCAGCTTCCTTGGAGCCTACATGCAAATATGTCTTTTTGCCTTGTGGCTTATTACACATCCAGGATCTGACATTTAGAGACCCATAATCAGAGAAAATAAAATAATAGACAACAAAAATAGGCCACACTGTTTCTTAGCAGAATATAAATTGAGTAAAAAGATTTCCATTAGAGTATAGGCCACGCATATCAAAACGAAATATAAGCACATGGAAATCACAGTTTGTTTGCGTGCTCCCATGTTGCCAAATCTATTGCTCTGAATTGTTTTATTTTGACAAAGAAGAGCTTTATTTCTGAATATTGGCAGGGACAGCAAGGTGACCTGGTAAGATTATTAAATTTTGAGAACTTCCAGGCCATGCCAATAAGAACTCCCTGAATTCAATAATTTGATATTTATTCTGTTTTTATGACGGAGGCCTGAAATCTCCTGGTTTTTAATAAAGAATAAAACGAATTAGTGAAACACAGGTAGGATATAAGTTAGTCTTACAGTCATAACTGTAAATAAAGCATGATTTTTAGAAGTGAAATGCATGGGGCATCTTTGCACGAGTCAATAGTCTGTTTTTTGCCTGATAGTCTGGACTACACTTGCCGTTTACGTGACTGAAGTTATTTATGTTATGGTGTGGGATGTGAAATGAGTCAAACTGTGTTCCGCAAACAAAATAGAAAACCATGTTATAATATGGCGCCCCCATAATCTTCGACCACATAACAGAAGCCAGGAGATCACCTCTTTCTGTTTACTGAGTGTACAATTGTTAGAATATTGTGTTCAGTACTAATGGCAACAACAGCTACTGCTTACTTTGGGCACGCAGTGGAGAGCAACTGAGTAATTAATGAGATTTTAGACCATGGAAATTGATTCGGAAGGCTATTCTTCGCAAAAGGTAGGCCTAGGTGGCTTACTGTCAGAATAGGTATTATCCCCACAGTATTATTTGAATTTATTAGTTGTTCAATTTCATGATAGGGTTGTGCTCATACATGCTTTTAGGATTTTGAAAACAGAAATTCTGTCCATTAAAAACTTGAACCCAATTATGATCTAAAATATTTCGTTAATTGTTTCGTTGACTCTCTACTAACCAGATAATGTGTATTATGTAATAGAATCCCATGAAACAGCGTCTCTTAATTTTGTTCACTGTCCAGCTGGTCGAGTACTGAAAGTTACTTTCCAGAAAGACAAGAACAGCTTTGTTCCAAAGCTAATTTGGGGGCCAGCCGAGTTGATAGCAGTTCTGTCGTGGCTACGGGGCTGGAGAGAGAACAAAATACATCAGGAGGGTCATGAGCGCCAACCAGAAAGGGAAACAAGGAGCAGAAAATGGCAGAAGTACACTCCAGAGGATTAGTTCCAGGGACAGTCTGACCCAAAGAAGACCATTTTGGAAACTAGCCTCCATTTTAATGACCTTCTGCAAGGAAGGTCTTAAATTATATTAAGGTGCTTTACAGAAGACACACATGGAAAGGTCATTGGTGGGATTTGGGAAGGTTATAACAGTATTATTTTTTTTTCCTTTGGGGTTGGCTAAACAAGGTGAGAGAATAGCAAATGCCATGGTCTAATGTGTCTCATGGTTAGTCAGAGCCATTAGAAAAACAATGAGCCAAACGTGTCACTTACCAGACCGCATCTCCAGTCCTGGCTTATTTTGAAAGCAGAGAGTGGGATTGCTTAATTTGATGCAATCTAAGAATGTCAAGGGTGGATGGGAAAGTTGGTCATGTGGGAAGGGTTCCATGAGCTATCTAGTGCCCTGTTAATGCTTTCTCACACCTTTGTTTGGGTCTTTAGACAAAACCATTAGCTTGTTGGCAGTCATGATACTGGTTGGGGACAGCCTGCATAATTTTGCAGACGGCCTCGTGATAGGAGCTGCCTTCTCATCTTCGTCCGAGTCCGGAGCCACCACAACCCTCGCTATCTTGTGTCATGAAATTCCACATGAAATTGGTAAGTCACATAGTAGGGGCATGATTTCCTGCTTGCTGAGAATGCCACAGGATTATTTCCAGCTAATGGTCTCTAGGTGTCCCTTTCCAATGCCACTGGAAGATGAATACTTTCCATTCATTATCTATGTAAATGGCAAGAATAACACAACTAGAAAAAAAAAAAGATTCTGTGCCTTGGGATAAAGTTCAGCTAGACTCTTTATGATGTTTCCCAGGGTCCTAAGTCACTCTTTTTGGATTCTGGAGAGTCCTATATGGGAGAAAGTCATTCAGAGAAACCTCATCATCGTAAAGGACCTTGGCAAAGACTTTAAAATCTACATATTAAATGCGGGAAGAACAATAAGAGGGGAACTTTACCCATTATGTCAGCAAACAGCCCAGTGAGATAAAATAACATTTAAATTAAAGCCAAGCCATGGTTTCATCAACTTGATTTATATAAAATACCTACGGCTAAGCATAAAATTAAAATGACAGGCGTATGGTAGCAGAGGCACATGAGGTTCTTTTTCTGGATAATCTTAATAGCCCTGTAATTCAAATTCTGCCTCCCAGGAAGCCAGAGGAGACGGAATAGACATTTCGGAAACAGGCCCAGAAAGAGCAGAGGCTGCCTCCAGGCACACATGCGCCCTAGAGAGGGGGCTCTTGGCTGGCTCACTGCCCCCATTTCCAGGTCTACATCGCCCCTTTGGACCACCCCGGCCTCTGGTGTTCAGTGTGTACTGCCCCACATTCTGTCACCAAGTCATCACCCATCCTTCTTAGAGCAGTGTGTCCAAGGCCCTTCCTGAATCCATTAAAATGTCTCTGATCTGGGTGCCCTGGACCATGATCCTGCTTTTCACTCTTATTATTATGATTTTAATGGTTATTTATATTTAAGAAAGAGAGAGAGAAAGAAAAGAGCAAGTGGGAGAGGGGCAGAGAGAGAGAGAGAGAGAGAGAGAGAGAGAGAGAGAGAGACTCACACCTGAAGTAGACTCCAGGTTCTGAGTTGTCAGCACAGAGCTCAACACGGGGCTCAAACCCCTGAACTGCAAGATCATGACCTGAGTGGAAGTCAGATGCTTAAATGACTGAGCCACCCAGGCACCCCACTCACTATTTTAATAAAACCACAGAGGAGTGTGACAGTTTGTGGTAGGTAGGCCAGCAAAGATGGTTGAAGACCTGTCCGTAGGACCAGTTATGTTATGGGACTAAGAACCTGAGTGCTCAGGTGACTTACTGAATTTCAGCTTCTTCCATATCTCCCAAACTAAGAACTAGAGGCTCTCAGATTCAAAGGTGATTCTTCTTTGGGAGGAAAGGTGCAGAGAGAATAAGGTCATGTGTCTATAATCATCGAGGCAACAAAACACTTTCTAAAGGAAAAATCTGTTTTCCTAACCAACTTTGGCAATGATTTTTAAATCTCCTATTAAGTAGTTTTCTCTCCCCAAAGCAGTTCTTACATAAGCACATAAGAAAAGCCGACATAACGGGATTTAGCCTGGCAAGTTTCCAGGAAAAAAAAAAAAGGTTTAAAAACCCTGGAACAAGCAAGTGCTTTATTCTGCATTTATTTAAGTTGAAAATGTCACGGGGCATTGGGAACTGAAGAATATGTCACAGTTCTCTCGGTATATGCTGTCTTCAGGAACAGAAAAGGAAGACAGTTCTTGAAATGTAACTTCCTAATTGTATAATAAGAAGGTTCTGAATCCCAGAGCAATACAGGCAAGTGCTTTGTCAACTGGTTACTCAACTCTACTTATAAAATCGCTCACAGTTGCTAAAATTTGGAACAACCTAATAACACATTCCTCCACCAAAGGGATCATCAATTAAACAACGATTATATTTTCTTTTGCCCTTAAATTTCAGGAGACTTTGCTGTGCTCTTAAGCTCTGGACTTCCCATTAGGATTGCCATCCTTATGAATTTCATAAGTGCTCTAACTGCCTTCGTTGGACTGTATGTTGGTCTCTCAGTATCAGCTGATCCGTGTGTTCAGAACTGGATCTTAACAGTGACTGCAGGGATGTTCTTATATTTATCCTTGGTGGAAATGGTAAGCTGTGTGGCTTTTCTATTTTGTTTTTCTAAACTCTGAAAATGTAGAACAGAGACAAAGCCATAAAATGGAAGGATGGATGGGGAGAAGGGAAGAAGGATATGTTCGAAAATATCAAAGGCTAAGGAAGTAGTCTGTGTAACCCAAGAAAGTAAGTTGTAGGCAGAAGAAACATAATTTGAGATACAGAAAATATTGACATCCTTTTAGTGAATTTAAGTGGAATGAGCGAAACCTTTAGAATTACCAAAAAGTGATCATTAGTTCATTCTGCTCTGGCTTTGTACCTCTAGATGAGGCCTGTCCTTCTAGCAGAAAAAATGGAAAGTTCTGTGATACAGCCAGCTATGTTGTTTATACATTGGAAAATAGTTCAACTGAATTTGTCATTAATTGATGAGCTGTTTGGCTTAATTAACTAACTTTAGGGTTTTTTTAGGGGGAGGGAGAGGGAGAGAGAAAGCACATGAGTTGGAGGAGAGGGCAGATAGAGGGAGAGAATCTTAAGCAGGCTCCATGCTTAATATGAAGCCCAACTCAAGACTCGATCTCACGACCCTGAGATCATGACCTGAGCTGAAATCAAGAGTAGATGCTCAACCACCTGAACCACCCCAGGTGCCCCAACCAACTGTAATTTTTAAAAGTAATGATTTAAGTTTTAATTGCTGAAGGGCTATCAGACTGGTAAATGAAAAAGATGATAGATAGTGTTGAGTCTCTAACATTGCAACGTGTATTTCCTAGAGAGGGCCTTGCTGATACCGATGGTAACTCAGTCATCCCTTTTCAACCTCTAATATCTGATGAAGGAATTAAAGCTGGGAAATTTTACTCTTTCTCGAGTCTGGAAACTGCAAAATAAACCAGACCTTTAAAGGTCACCCTCTGTTGGACTTTTTAGGACTTAAATGCATTAAGGTGGAAGTTTTAATAACTATCCCTTCTTGGGGCATCTGGATAGCTCCATCAGTTAAGCATCCAACTCCTGATCTCAGCTCATTCTTGATCTCAGGGTTGTGAGTTCAGGCCCCATGTTGGTCTTTGCAATGAGTGTGAAGTCTACTTAAAACCAGAACAAAACAAAACAAAGCAAAACAAAAAAACCCACGAAACTATCCCTTCTTATGTGTTGGAATAATGCAAATAGAAATGACATACATGAATAAAAGAGATACTTAAGAGTGAAAACAAATAGAAAGCCAATCCAAATGGAAGTAAAATATGTGATGACCTATATCCTGGAGCAGAAAAGTCAAATAAGCAAATAATATGTGGAATTGGGACCATTGGGATTGACTCTGGATGTCGCAGAATCTCGCTATTGTCTTGGAAGTTAAGTAAAGAGAAATGTTTCACAAGGAAAAAATTCTGAAAGGCAGGAACCTGTGCTAACACAACCAGGTAACAGCAAATTCTGGAAGTAGAATTCGATAAAGTTTCCCTTCAAGTGAACACAGCCATTTAAACCCCAGTCTAAATAAGGTTTGACTTTTTCATTGTTTTTCTTAATTCTCATGAGATTCAGAGATGAAGTCAACATCAAAGGGTACTTCCGTGCTAAGAAATATTCTTACATGTTATTTACGATACTCAGGGAAGTTCCTAATCTTGATGATGAAGACAGACTAGTGGGGCACGTTCAACCCACCTCTTCTGAACCCCAATCCTCAGGCCATGGTCAGTATTACAGAGTCCCATTGTCTTTCCAGTTTGAGAAATCTGGTTTGCTGGCCTTGCATAGTGGCTTCAGAAGCGCGCTGTCACTCATCATCGGTGCGGTGAGCTCCTTTTTGTTTAAAATGTCTGTATGTCAGTCCTCGAATTCACTCTGAGTCTCCTGATGGTCAGTTTTCTGCTCTGACTCCCTTTCTCTTTATGACTCAGTTGAAGGAATGGCTTGTAAGACATGCGGCAGATATCCTATGAGATTCCAACTAGAATGAATCTTGACCTTGTTGCAAATTACTATTGGCCAAGGGAGAACTGGCATCCTGGCAAAAAGACAGGAAAGAAAATACTCTGGAGTTTCCTGGGGCTACTTCCTATAATCCAGGTCGCCTGCTCTCACGGCCTTTTGAGTAACTTCTAAACAAATAGGACTCTTTCACATAGAAGCAACTTTAACTGTTGCTCTGTGCTGGGACTGTGCCAGAGAAAATAGTCTTTTGTCATTTAAAGGGAAGAAAACAAGGTTTCAAGCCTCTGTAATACAGTAAAGAAAATAAATGACAGTGAGTAAAGGGTAAGGAGAGGGGGAATACTTTCATAGACTGGTTCTTTACTAAATGCTGGAAATTTACCAGGCACCTTCTGAGCTGGGCTAATTTGGAAAGATTAGCTACATTTTTGTTTTGCTTGTTTGTTTCAAAGACATTGGGTGTGTTATTTCAAACTCCCAGAAGAGAAAGAACTAGGGGCAAAAATGGGGCCATTAGCAATGAAGTCAGCAAAGCAGAAAAGTCTTCACTAGGGAAATCTGCCAGCCTTGGTTCTCCAAAGTGGGATTGCCTTATCCAAGCACACTAACTCTCCAAGGCATTGAATGGTTTCTAAGGAAATTTAAGAATGAATGCAGGCCTGGGTGGCCAGAGGAAATTCACGCTCTGTTAGAAAGAGGAGGGTGCTAGGCTGTGGGTGCCCAAGCAGAAACTAGAGACAAATGTAGTTCACTCGGGAGGTGAGTCCAGGAGCAGGAATCAAGGGCAGGTGGAATGAAGCAGAAAGTGACAACAAGTCAATAGAATGATGTGTTTTCGTTAACTTGACCACCGCTATGGGGACCCACCCCTCCGGACCTTCTGAGGAGGCTCCTGTCGCCATTGTTGAAAGCTAGCCCCACCAGCATACTCCCCCCACAGCATACACCCCTTTCAGGCTATGCATGCTTGAGCACCTGGGAAGTTCATACGATAGGCTCATGCCAGAACATTGGAGAAGCCCAGGGCAGGAGAAAGAGAAATGCAGTGTGGGCTAAAGCAAAGCTTTCTGCAAAACTTGCCAACTCTTCCTTGGAAATGGTCTCTGGGGAGGCGCTGAGCACCAGAGGTGATAGAAGAGATCCCTTCAGGGTGGTAGGTAGCCAGCCAAAAACTCCATAGAGACTTAATACCAGATAGTTAGTGGAATAAGCTCCAAGCCCTACTGGTCTCCCTCCCTCTCTCTCTCTCTCTCTCTCTTAATGTTTATGTATTTATTTTAAGAGAAAGAACATGAGCAGGATGGTGGGGTATTGGGGGACAGAGAGGTAGAGGGGGAGAGAGAATCGCAAGCAGGCTCTGCACTGTCAGCACACAGCCCAGTGTGGGGCTCCATCCCACAAACCAGGAAATCATGACCTGACCAAAATCAAGAGTCTGTCCCTAAGCCGACTGAGCCACCCAAACACCCACCATTGGTCTTGTGGCAATATTTGATATTCAACCATCTCTGTCCTCCAGTACCCAACCTTGAATCTCCTTACCTTCAGAGAGCACTTTGACCCAGATTTCTTTCCCGGTAGGGCAACCCAGGTCTTTTCACTGAAGGATCTGCTCTGTGCTGGTTGGGCCATGTTTCCAGTGGTTGCGCATTCACCATTGTCACCAAGCATCAAGAGACAGGAAACCCCTGATTTCTGGATCTGTGTGTCTTGCTTCCTTCATTGTGTAGCCATACCCCTAGCACAAATTCTACCAATGGAAGAGCTGGCAGTGACGATCTACCCCTTGCCTCCTGATTTTCTCTCTTTCTGCTATCTCTAAGATTCCCTTCCTTCTATTCACTTTGCATTAATTTTCTGCTTATTTTCTTCCTTTGTGAGGTGGAATGATATATCGCTGATTTTAAATCTTTTCTGCTCTTAGATTAGAAGATCTAAGCATTTAAAGGCATACATTTTCCTCTAAGCACTGCTTTGCTGGATCCCATATATATTTTTGTGAAATTTTTTAATGTTTTATTTTTGGAAAGAGAGCAAAAGCGGGGGAGGGGCTGAGAAAGAAGGGGACAGAAAATCCATAGCGGCTCTGCACTGACAGGCCGACAGCAGCAAGCCCAACGCGGGGCTCAAACCCACGAACTGTGCGATCATGACCTGAGCTGAAGTCAGATGCTCAACCGGCTGAGCCACCCAGGTGCCCCAGATCCCCATATATTTTAATATGTGGTGTTTTCAATACAGATCACCTTGAAATGTCCTTAAATTTCTCACATAACTTTTTTCTTAATTGATACATGTTATATAGAAGTATGGTGCCTGATTTCTCAATATTTGTAACTTTTAAAAGTAGCTTTTGGTTATTGATTTTAATTTAATTCCTTCATTGTCAGGTACACTCTATATTATGTTAGTTCTTTGAAATATCTTGTGGCCTGTTGAATGGCCCAGGGCACAGTCTATACTGGTAAATGATCTCAGATGCATTTGAAAAGTACATAAGTGTGACAGCTGTTGGGTATAGAGTTCTGTGAATGTCAGTTAAGTCAGGCTGGTTGATGGTTTTATTCATGTTTTCAAATTCCACACTGATTTTTTTTTGTCTCCACTTGTGTTAATTATGAGGGGATGGCGTTAAAAATATAGACCTAGGTGTGCGGGTTTGCCTCTTTCTTTCTTGGTTTTTCAGTTTTGCTTTATGCATTTGAAGCTCTGTTATTACATGCATGCATATTTAGGTTGTCCTGTCTTCCTGATGGAATGGACACTTTTATCAGGCTGAGAGATCCCTCTCTTTACCTCTGTTAAAGCTCTTTGTCTTGAAGTCTCCTTTGTCTGATGTTAATCAAGTCACCTCTGCTTTTCTGTTTACTGTTTGCACAGAATACTTTTTCTCATCCTTTTATCTTCTCCTGGCTGTAGAAAGTGAGTGGTGGGGTCTTGACAGAGTATTTGAAGTGTCACATAACAGAGTGTCTGATATAAATCAGCAATCCCTGAGATTAATAGGTTAGTATCCATTTGTCTTTTTTATCCACCTTCCCCAAATTGTCTTTATAATCAGATCCATTGGTCTGGTGGGTTTTGTCTTTTTGTTTCTTGGTTTTTTGGTTTTTGGTGTGTTTTTTGGGTACTTCCATGTTTGCTACAAAGATTTCATGAAATTTGTCATCTATAGATATCATGCCCTCCTCCCCAAGATATACATGTCCTATTCTTGGGAACCTGTGAATATGTTATCTTACAGGTCAAAGGAGACTTTGCAGATGTGATGAAGGTTTAGGACTTTCAGATGGGGAGATTATCCTGGCTTATCTCGGTGGTCACATTTTCGTCACATGAGTTTTTAAAAATAGGAAACCTTCCCCAGCTGCAGTCAGAGAGAGATGTGAAGGCGGAAGGAGGGTCAGAAAGATTTGGCGCTGCAGGCTGTGGAGTTGGAGGGGGGGACCAGGAGCCAAGGAATACCAGTCACCTCTGGAAGTTGGAAAAGGCAAGGTACCAGATTCTCGGGCCTCCAGAAGGAACACACCCCTGCCGACTCCTGGATTGTAGCCCCATGAGACCCGTGCCGGATTTCTCACCTCTAGAACTGTAAGATAATAAACATGTATCATTTTAAATCACCAGATTAGTGGTAATTTGTTAACAGCAGCCAGAGGAAATGCACATATCCCTTTGCCACTAACCCTGGTTTAGATGTGCTTAAGGCCCGAGGCAGCACCGTTGGATTCTCGTTCTGCTTGGGAACCGAACGTTCCTTCTAAGAAAATTCTCAGAACTAAAAGGTCTAGAGGATTTCTCACATTCACCTTCTCTAAAGTTTACAAGTTTCTCATATAGAAGGAAAAGAGAAGCCCGGAAGTATTTTTTTCTTTCTTTTTCTTTTCTTTCTTTTTTTTTTTTTAGCCATTTGGATAAGAGAGACTTTCTTTTTAATAAATAGGACTTATTTAAATAATAAGTTAACTCCATTTAGAGAACATTAGACATGATGGCAAGGAAAGGTTTATTTTGGATCTGAAACAAGTTTCAGACCTTTAAGCATTTTTTCCCTAAGGTTTTAGATCCTGCAAAACTGTTTCCATAACAACGAGTCCATGGAAACCTCAAGGGGCAATCAGCACAGATGTAGCGAGAGATGTCCCTGGAATTGGCGGAACTGGACATCTGCCCGGAACCAGTACATTAATAGCATCCAAGCTGATAGTGGAGATGCTGTAGCTCCTAGAGGTAGGTAGTGGAGAAGGAAGCACTGAATGCACTAGTTCATGCCCAACAACATGAAACAAAACTCAGGCGCCCCCTCCATGCACATCAAGACCAACCAGTTGGGAACAGACCTTATTTCTAGCCCTCTTTGCTACTAATCTCCCTAACTACACAGTTCTCTGGTTCTCTTTCTCTCCCCTCTGTACTTTTTGCTTGTTTGTTTGAACAATGCTCTTTTTTTTTTGAGAGAGAGAGAGAATGAATCTTAAGCAAGCTCCGTGCTCAACACCGAGCCTGATGGCGCTCCATCCCACGACCCTGGGATCATGACCTGAGCCAAATTCCAGAGTCGGATGCTTAACTGACTGAGCCACCCAGGCACCCTGAGAGGATGCTCTTTTCCAACTTCTCTTCCTGTTCAAGATTATTACTCATGTTCCCTCAGTCTTGATTTCCCTTACGTAACCGTTGGGGAGGAAACCACAAGATTGAAGAACAGTCACTTAGAGCACCTTGCCTATCTACCCACTCTTGGGAATGTTTCCGTGAAACAATATGACAGCCAGGTTTTGCCTGGAATGTTTTCAGATTTCCAGATGTGAAAGACAGGGTAAAAAGTATTTTGAATCTGAACTTAAGATCCTCTGCTTTAAAAAAAAAATTGTTTTTTAAATAGGCTCCATGCCCAACATGAGACTCAAACCCACGATCCCAAAATTAAGAGTTGCGTGCTCAACCGACTGAGCTAGCCAGACATCTCATGATCCTCTGCTTTTAAAATATACCCAGGGGTGCCTGGGTGGCTCCATCCATTAAGCATGGGACTTTTGGTTTCCACTCAGGTCATGATCTCACAATTTCATGGGCTCGAGCCCCATGTCATGGGCTGCTAGTGCAGAGCCCATTTGGGATTCTCTCTCTCCCTCTCTCTCTGCCCCTACCCCACTCATGCTGTCTCTGTCTCTGTCAAAATAAATAAATAAACTTTAGATGCGTGTGCGCGCACACACACACACACACACACACACACACACACACACACAAATAAAATCTACGTATTAAACCCAGTCGATAAAGAGGATTATCAGCAGTCAGATGATGATCATCCATTGGCTTCTCTACATTTATTTTAGCTCAGTGGATTTAACAGCTCCTCAATAGTTTTCACAAAGGGTGAAAAGAATGTAAGTTGACTCACTAAACAGACATCTTTCTAGTGAGGCTTCTCATCTTTTCTTAACCACATGACTACAAAATTAAACCGAAACAATCCTACACTTTTAGGATATAGATCCTATTCCCACTTCCCCATTATTCTTTATCTTCCAGTTTATTGATTTTGTTGGAGTCTTGCTTTCTCAGAGAAATCTAGTTATGTCCAATGTACTTCAGTCAGTAATCTATAATCACCAAGTTGATTCTGATAAAAGAGATTTTCCCTCCAAGAAAACTATTAAGCTACCTTTTCTTTGAAGTTTGTCAATACCTAGATGTGATGCCCTTTATACAAAATCCATCCATAGAAAGGGGGTATTTTGTTTGAAAAACGTATAAAATAACCTTGATAGACATATTTGCTTTTGACAAATATTGTATTTGAAATCAGTGAGTGCAACTGACATCACTTAACATACTCTTTCTCTGTGGGAAAAAAATGACAAGCATTTAAAAACCATGTCAGGCAGCAAAGTTAATATAATTCAACATTCACAATTATTTCTTCCCCAAAACAAGACGTATGAATCATTCTTACCAACAATTTTGAAAGATTTTTATTCTCTTCCTCTATAAATCAGTCAAACTCTACACGTAGGTGTTTTCTACTGGGAAAATGATTAATAAACCCAATTTTGATAAATGCTGAGCTCTGTAATTTAAAAAACTTCGCCACCAGAAATGTTTGCATTTTTCTGCTCCTTGTATGTTTTTCTAGCTAGCCAGCCTCTCAAACCATGCATGCACCCACACATCTTCCAAAGTAATCCATTTTTTAGGAAAATACAAAGAATGGCTAATGACTCTCTTTCCTGAGCTACACAATGAAGAATATGCCTGACTGAATCATTCCCCTAAGGAAAAAAATGGAGAAGTGAACTGTTAGATACAACTTAGAAGCAGGTAACATCTTTGTCTCTCTGAATTATGTGTGACAACGATGTGGTCTTTGTCTTCAATTTTCAAAAGAAGAAATTTTCATTTATTTTCCGATGCAGATTGCTTCATCAATTCCCTTGGGGAAATAAGAGTGGGAAGTCAGAAGCCTATAATATCCTGTATTTAAATATTTAAATAAAATAATGCTGGATTACAAAATATAACCTCCAGATAAATCTCCTCTTTGGTATCTTCACTTTGGTGATCTCAGATACGTAATGTACTGTGGTCCTTACTATCTTGCTTGAAGAGGGAAATTAAAATTGCTATAGTAAGTTGTTTGGTGAACAGAGCTACTAATTTAAAAACACCCACATTCGAAACAGAACTTGTGTCAATGGGAGCAAATCTCCCAATTTGAAGGTATAGTGAGTCAACACAGTGATCTGTGTTGAGGATGTTACTGTTAGTAATCAAATATGATGCTAAGGGGCATCTGGGTGGCTCAGTCGGTTAAGTGTTGAACATCAACTCAGGTCATGATCTCACAGTCTGTGAGTTCGAGCCCCACATCTGGCTCTGTGCCAACAGCTCAGAGCCTGGAGCCTGCTTCTGATTCTGTGTCTCCCTCTGTCTCTCCCCCTTCCCGCTCACACTCTGTCTCTCTCAAAAACTAAATAAACATGAAAAAAAGAAATATGATGCTAAAATAGAATGCGCTTCTCTCTCTCTCTCTCTCTCTCTCTCTCTCTCTCTTTTCCCTATAGAACATGTGAATTTTATTTCAAGACAATATTATTAATCTGGCCACTGCTTTTACCCCATGGAAATTTTTTAAAATTCCAGTACAATTAACATACACTTTTATATGTTTCAGGTGTACCATAGAGTGATTCAACAATTCCATACATCACCCAGTGCTCATCACAAGCGCGCTTAATCCCCATCACCTATTTCTCCCAACCCCTTCCCCACCTCCCCTCTGGAAACCATCAGTTCACTCTCTCTGTTTAAAATTCTGTTTTCTTGTTTGTCTCTTATTTTGTTGTTCATTTGTTTTGTTTCTTAAATGCCACTTATGCATAAAATCATATGGTATTTGTCTCTGGCTTATTTCTATCAACATTTTACCCTCTAGGATCCATCCATGTTACTGCAAATGGCAAGATGTCATTCTTTTTTGTGGCTGAGTGATATTCTCTTGATATCCAGTGATAGTTCCCCTCTTCTTTATCCATTCTTCTTCTTTTGTTATTGTGGTTTTTTTTCTTTGAGAGAGAGAGTATGAGTTGGGGAGGGGCAGAGAGAGAAGGAGACAAAATCTGAATCAGGTTCCATGCTCTGAGCTGTCAGCACAGAGTCCTATGCAGGGCTTGAACCCAGAAATGGTGAGATCATGACCTGAGCCAAAGTCAGACCCTCAACCGACTGAGCCACTGAGGTGCCCCTCTTTATCCATTCTTCTATCAATGGATGAGTTGCTTCCATAATTTGGATATTGTCGATGGGTCTGCAATAAACATAGGGGCACATATATCTTTTTGAATTAGTGTTTTTGTATTCTTTGGGTAAATACCCAGTAGTGGAATTACGGGATCATATGGTATTTCTAATTTTAATTTTTTGAGGAACTTGCACACTGTTTTCCACAGTGACTGCATCAGTTTGCATTCCCACCAACAGTGCACGAAGGTTCCTTTTTCTTCACATCACCAACAGTTGTTATTTCTTGTGGTTTTGATTTTGGCTATTCTAACAGCCAAAATCACTCACTGTGGTTTTGATTTGCATTTCCCTGGTGACGAGTGATGTTGAGGATCTTGCCCTGTGTCTGTTGGCCATCTGGGTGTCTTCTCTGGAAAAATGTTCATGTCTTCTGCCCAGAAAACCAAACATACTTCTAGCCTCCCCCTTTATATTGCTGTCAAAGAAATGACTAAGAAAATGAATTCAATAAAACCAAAGAGAAAACATATAATAGACAAAAGGATAGATTAGATTAAAACCAAACACCAACTTTTATTGGATTCAGGTCTTAGAAGACTGTTAAAGGGAAGGCTTGATAAGATATTTTCCAGCAACTGTTCCAGAGAAAATTTTCATTTTCTAGAATATGGTAGAAAGAGAACTCCAGCAAGCTCCTGAGGTTTGGCAGGTGATAATACCTCTCTGTGGATAGGCAACCTTCCTCAACCAGTTACATTCGGGACATAGCCAGATTTCCTTAAGAAAAGGAAACTCAGACTTCCCTCCATCATGTTACAGATGACAATCACAAAGAAATTCTACGTAATCCACACTGCAGACTATAAAAATAAAAAGGACTCTAATAAGGGCACTCATCCCAAAGGGCTTCGTTCCCATGACCTCATCCAAGGCACAACTTCCTAATACCATCACACTGGGGCATAGGGTTTCAACATACGCATTTTGAGGGAAAGAAAACATTCAGTCCTTAACATCTATGCTCCAGAACTTTGAGATCTAAACACAATACATGTGTCTTGCTGCAAAGTGATGATGATGAAGAATTCTTACCAGGCAGGGCATGATACCTCTTTCTATCACACACTTTCTTGGAGGTAGTTAAGTGCTGCTTATTGTGTTGTTATTAAAGAGTTAATCAAAGCGGAGCTTGTGAAACCTTGGAGTATGTGTGTGTGTGCATGTGTGGTGTTTATTATGGTAAAACATGCAGAATGTGAAATTTATTATTTTAACGATTTGAGGTGTATAGCTTAATGACTAAGTATGTTCACATTCATGTGCATCTATCACCTCTATCCATTTATAGAACTTTTTTCATATTCCCAAACTGAAACTCTATACTCATGAAACTAACTCCCCATTATGCCCGCCCCTACTCTCTGGCTTTTACTCTTTGTCTCTCTGAATTTGACTACCCTAGGTGCCTTATATAAGTGGAATCACACAGTATTTGTCTTTTTGTGACTGCTTGATTTTACTTAGCGTAAGGGCTTCGAGGTTGATCCATGTGAGTGTATGTCAGAATTTCCTTCCTTTTTACTACCAAAAAACATTCCATTGTATTTCTATACAACATTTTGCTTATTCATTTATCCATCAGTGGACATTAAGTGGCTTTCACCTTTTGACTATTGCAAATAATGCTGCTGTGAACATGGGCATACAAATATATCTTGAAGTCCCTGCTTTCACTTCTTTTATGTATATATCCAGAAGTGGAGTTGCTGAATCATAGAGTAAGTCTATTTTTAATTGCTTGTTTTCCATAATGGCTACATCATTTTACCAACCCTCTTTCTCTGCATCATCATCAACACTTGGTATAGCCCATCATTTTGAAAATAGCAATCCTAATGGATGTGAAGTGGTATCTCCTTGTTTTTGTTTGTATTTCCTGAATTAGTGATGTTCTTCACCATCTTTTCATGTGCTTATTGGCCATTTGTATATCTTCTTTGGAGAGATGCTTATTAAAGCCCTCTGACCATTTTGTTTAGATTTTTGTGTGAGTGTGAGTTGTAGGAGTTCTTTACATATTTTGTATATTAACCCCTTACCAGATAAATGACTTATGGATGTTTCCTCCCATTCCATGGATTGCTTTTTCACTCTGTTTATAATGTCCCTTGATGCATAAAAGTTTTACATATTGGTAAACCCAAATTGAATCTATTGTTTTCTTGCCTGAGCTTTTAAAGACATATACAAGAAATCTTTGCCAAATCCAGTGTCATGAAGATTTCTCACTATGTTTTCTCTTAAATGTTTTATGGTTTTAGGTCTTACATTTGTGTCTTTTATCCACTTGGAGTTCATTTTGAGTTCACTTTGTCTATGACATAAGGTTAGAGTCCAACTTCATTTTTTTGCATGTCGATACCCAATTTTCTCAATACCTTATGTTGAAAGGACTGTTCAGAAAGAATAGACTTGGCACTCTTGTCAAAATTACCTATCTATGCAAAAATTTATTTCTGGTTTCCTGTTGTATTTCATTGGTCTATAGTCTGTCTTTATGCCAGGATCACACTCTTGATTATTATAGCTTTGTAGTTAATTTTGAAATCAAAAAGTATAAAACCTCCAACTTTGTTCTTTTTCAAGATTGTTTTGGCTATTCAGGGTTTCTTGAGATTTTATATGACTCTTAAGAGAGATTTTTCTATTTCTGTTTAAAAAACCATTAAGATTTTGATAGGAGGGGCGCCTGGGTGGCTCAGTTGGTTGAGCATCTGGCTTAGGCTCAGGTCATGATCTCATGGTTTATGGGTTTGAGTCCCATGTCCGGCTTTGTGCTGACAGCTAGCTCAGAGCCTGGAGCCTGTCTTGAGTTTCTGTGTCTCCCTCTCTCTATGACCCTCTCCTACTCACACTGTCTCTCTCCCTCTCTATTTCTCTCTCTCAAAAATAAATAAAACATTAAAATATTTTAAAAAAGGATTTTGATAGGAATTACATTAAATCTATAGATCACTTTACCTGGTATTGATGTCTAAGCAATATTAAGTCTTCCAATCCATGAATATAGGATATCTTTCCCTTTATTTATGTTTTCTTGGTGAAGTTTATTCCTAAGTATTTTATTATTTTTGATACTATATTGCAGATGGACCTGTTTTCTTAATATCCTTCCTTTTCAGAGTGTTCATTATTTGTGTATAGAAACAGCATATTTTTGTGTTGATTTTGTTTCACACAACTGCTGAACTTTAAATTCTATTTTAACGTCTCAAAAGTAAAAAAGATATTGGTACTGGATAACAAAATTTATTTAGCAGAAGGACATGTTTTGTAAGCAGATTTTTAAAAAATGTAATGCTATAGTGAATGCAATTGTTTAAGTTAAAGACATTTACAAGTCAAGAGGATTACATCATTAATCACATGAGATCATTTCCCTTGGTTTTTTTTTTATCTCACTAAAAGCAGAAATCTGCCTCAATTTTATCCACTGTCTTTTTTCTTTTCTTTCTTAATTTTTAGATATATGAACAGATAAACATGAATTCATGAAATAAGTAAATAAAAGAAATCTCTTTTTTTTATTAAAGTTAGAAGGGATGATGTTTTCTTAAATTCTTAATAGAGACTGTATGACAAATCCGATCCTTTGTGATTTTTCATTTACTAAAGCAACTTCCCTGGTAAATTTATGTGACAGTGAGTACAAGATACAACCTTGTTTACTCATTAGAACTAACATAGGTAGTTAACAATTCAGATCATCTAAAGTTCATTGAATGCATGAGAAGATCACTGTTGTGAAGACCCACCCTATATGTGGCTCCCTGCTGTCAGCAGTCTGGAAGAAAACCAAAAAGGTCGTGTGATTGTTTCTATGGTTGAATACTTACTAAAACCAGGAAGTTGGTCACTCAACAGATGAGAGAAGACAAAAACTAGTCCATCTACTTATTGGGTTTATAAAGGCCAACAGTCCTTCTAATTTATCAGTTTGTTAGCAAGTTGTGATTTCATGGATGCTGTTAGACCTTTCTTCCCAGCTCAAGTCACCAAGAATAGAATCCACAAGAAACTGGAGTTGATTAATAGGGTTTTATTTTAGTTCGGCCGAACGGCCCCTCCCGGGTAGCGGGAAGTCCTCGTGATCTAACAATGCCTTCTTCAGAAAATTTTCTTGGAGACAGCTCATGGATAAAGGATCATATAGACTGAGTGTTAGGCTTTGTAAACACTGGGTGAACTTTTGGGTGTCATTAAGAACCATAATAAATCTATCTACTTACCTATTTATTTAATTTTAAAAATCCTCCAAAGAGACCAATGTCTCTTTGTAATCATTTTTTGGATAACATGTTACCAGTGAATAATTATCAAATGACCCTTCAAAAGATCAAAAGAAAAATTAGCTGAATGCCTTATTAACATTGTTGGAAATCCACAGATGAGTGAATAGTCTAAAGTTATTTTTTTTCATGTGTTTCACAATATACAGATGTTCTAGTGCCTCTTTGTAGCAATGATGATCTTGAAAAAAATCTAGATATATTAATGGTATAAGATTGGAAAATACTAGGTGGAAAAATCCTTCCGTCCTGAGTATAAACAAAAGACTTTGAAATGGCACTCTCTAGTTTGACCTAAGCCACTAGACAGTCCCGTAACTTAAAATATACTTTAGCCTTTACTTCTCCTCCCCCCCCCATTTTTAGAATAATAGGAATGTGTGGGCAGAACAGAAGACATACAGGATGATCCATAACCATTTTAATTCTTCTCCCAGTGGGCTTATGCTTCCCGCAAAGAGTGTTTCTTTAATTTATCTAGTGACTATATTTTTATCTGTACTGTCAATTTTTTTTAATCTGTACTGTCGGCAATGGTGGCCACTGCCCATGTGTGGCTATCTTATCATGCACTTGAAAAATGGTTAGTGTAACTGGGAAATGGATTTTTTTAATTAAAAAACTTTATTTTTTAGAGCAGTTTGAGGTCCATGACAAAATTGTGTCCAAATAACATCTGCCCTACATGTGCATACTTTTCCTCACTCTCAACATTCCACACCACAGAATTCCATTTGTTATCATTAATAAACTGTGTTGATAAATTACTATCATCTAAAGTCCATAGTTTACATTTATTTCATGTGTGGTGGTATATATTTTATGGGTCTTGACAAATGACACGTATCCACCATTGTAATAGCATATAGAATAGTTCCCCTCCCTAAAAATCCTGTGTCCTGCCTCATCACCCCCTCCCTTTCCATTAGCCCTTAGAAACCACTAATCTTGGGGTGCCTGGGTAGCTCAGTCAGTTAAGCGGCTGGCTTCGGGCTCAGGTCATGATCTCACCAGTTCGTGGGTTCGAGCCCCGCATCGGGCTCTGTGCTGACAGCTGGCTCAGAGCCTGGAGCCTGCTTCCGATTCTGTGTCTCCCTCTTCTCTGACCCTCCCTTGCTCGCACTGTCTCTCTCTGTCTCTAAAAATAAATAAAAGACATTAAAAAAATTAAAAAAAAAAGAAACCACTAATCTTTTTTATTTATTTAATTATTTTTATTTTATACTTTTTTAAAATGTTTTATTCATTTTTGAGAGAGAGAGAGAGCGTTAGCAGGGGAGGGTCAGAGAGAGAGGGAGATACAGAATCTGAAGACAGGCTTCAGACACTGAGCTAGCTGTCAGCACAGAGCCCGATGCAGGGCTCGAACCCACTAACCTGAGCCAAAGTTGGATGCTTAACCGACTGAGCTACCCAGGCACCCCACCACTAATCTTTTTTAATCTCTGTAGTTTTTGCCTTTGCCAGATGTATTGTAGTTGGAATCATTCAGTATGTACCTTTTGAAACTGGCTTCTTCACTTAGTAATATGGTTTTAAGGACCCTCCAAGTCCTTTAATGGCTTGATAGCTCATTTCTTTTTGGTGCTATGTAATATTGTCTGGATATACCACAGTGCCCTTATCTTTTCACCTACTGAAGAACATCTTGGTTGCTTCCATGTTTGGGCAGTTACAAATAAAGCTGCTATAAATATTCATGTGCAGGTTTTTGTGTGAACATAAATTTTCTATATATTTGGGAAAATACCATGGAGTGTAGTCCCTGGGTCATATAATAAGATTATGTCTAGTCCTATAAAAGATTTCCAAATGCCTTCCAAAGTGATTGTACCATTTTGCATTCCCACCAGCAATAAATGAGAGTTCCTGTTGCTCCAGATCCTTGTCAACATTCAGTGTTGTCAATGTTTAGATTTTGGCTATGGTAGTAGTTGTGTAGTAATATCTCATTGCTGTTTTCATTTGAAATTCCCTAGTGACGTATGATGTTAAACACCTTTTAATATGCTTACTTGCCATCTGTGTACCTTCTTTGGGGTAGGTGTCATCCAGGTCTTTTAACCATTATTTAAAACTGGGTTGTTTCTTATTTATGTGTTTCAAGAGTTCTTTGTATGTTTTGGAAGTCAGTCTTTAATCAGATGTGTCTTCTGAAAAAAATTTTCCAAATCTCTAGCTTATCTTTTCATTTTCTTGATATGTCTTTTGCAAAGAAGAAAATTTAATTTTAAGGAAATTCAGCTTATCAATTATTTCTCTCATAAATCATATCTCTTGTATTGTATCTAAAAAGGCATCACTGTACCCAAGATCATCTAGGTTTTCTCCTCTATTATCTTCTAGGAGTTTCATAGGTTTGTGTTTTCCATTTACACTATGATTCATCTTGACTTAATTTTTGTGAAGGGTGTAGGTCTGTGTATTGATTCAATGTAGGGTTTTTTGGTTTTTTCTTTTACATGTAAGTGTCTTCCAGTTCCAACGCCATTTGTTGAAAAGACTACCTTTGTTCCATTTTATCACTTTTGCTCCTTTGTCAAAGACCAGTTGGCTATATTTATATAAGTCTATTTATGGCTTCTTTATTCTGTTCCATTCATCTTTTTTTTCTGTTCTTCCACCAGTTCCACACTGTTGTGATTACTGCAGTTTTTTAAGTCTTGAAGACTGACAGTGTCAACTCTCGAGCTTCATTCTTCTTCAATATTATGGTGGCCTTTCTGGGTCTCTTGCCTCTTCATATAAATTCTGCAATAGTTTGTAAACGTCCATGAAATAACTTATTGAGATTTTGGATGGTACTGTGTTCAATCTATAGAATAACTGACATCTTGACAATATTGACTTTTCCTATCCATGAACATAGAATATCTATGTGTTTATTTAGTTTTTCCTTGATATCTTTCATTAGAATTTTATACTTTTTCTCAAATAGATCTTGTACATAATTTTTAGATTTACCCCTAGGTATTTCATTTTTTGATGCTAATATAAATGCAAATGTGTTTTTAATTCAAATTCCATTTGTTCATATGTAAACAGTTAGTCAGCTTTTGTCTATTAATGTATCTTGCATCTTTGCTATAAGCACTTATTGGTTCTAGGAGTCTTTTTGATGATTCTTTTGGATTTTATACATAAATGTTCATTTCTGTGTTCCTTTTATTTCCTTTTCTTCTCCTATTGAATTCATTAGGCCTTTCAATTTGATGTTGAAAAGCAGTGGTGGAATGGGACATTCTTGCCTTGTGTCTGATCTTAGCAATAAGCTAGTTTCTAGCAATAGGGTATGATGTTACCTATAGGTTTTTTAACTACAGATGTTCATTATGAATTTGAGGAAGGTTCTTTCTAATCCTAGGTTGTTGGGAGTTTTTATCATAAATGGGTGTCGAATTTTGCCAGTGCTTTTTGTGCATCCATTGCTGCTATCTTTTGACTGTCATTGTTGTAATGTAGATTATATTAATTGATTGTTGAGAATTGAACCAGCCTTTTACAGTTAGATAAATCCTATGTGGTTGTGGTGTGTAGTTCTTTTTATATATTGTTGGATTCAATTTGCTAATATTTTGTTGAGAAGTTTTATGTCTCTGTCATAAGAGATATTGCTCTAAGGTTTTATTGCAATGTTTTTAGTTTCAATATTATAACCTCTTAGAATGAGTACGGAAATATTCCCTCTGCTTCTGTCTTCTGGAAAAGATTGTAGAGAGTCGGTATCATTTCTTCCTTAAGCATTTGGTTGAATTCACTGGTGTGGTACTTCTGTTTTGGAAGGTTATTAATTATTAATTCAATTATAAAAATAGATATAGGCCTATTTTTTCTTGTGTGAGTTTTGGCAGTTGTCTGTTAAAAGAATTTTTGTGTTGCACCTAGATTATCAAATTTGTGGGTACAAAATTGTTTATAACATTTCTTTATTATGCTTTTATTGTCCTTGGTATTTGTAGTGATACCCCTTTCATTTCTGATGTTAGTAATTTATGTTTTCTGTCTTTTTCTTGATCAGGTAGAGGCTTATTGATTTTATTAATCTTTTCATAGAATCAGCTTTTGCTGCATCTGTCAATTTCTGATAGAAGCGTGTTAAAATCTCCAACAATAATAGTGGATCCATCTCTTTCTCTTTGCTGTTTCTATCCATTTTTGCCTCACATTTTTTTACTCTCTTTTATTAGGTACACACACATTAAGGATTGTCATGTCTTTTTGGAGTACTAAGGCTTTTATTTTTATCTAATGCCCATCTTTATCCTTGATTCCATTCCTTGCTCTGAAGTGTGCTCTGTCTGAAATTAACATAGGTATTCTTGCTTTCTTTTACGTAGGCTAAGCATGATATATCTTTTTCCATCCTTTTACTTTTAATCTATATGTGTCTTTATATTTAAAATGGACTTATTGTAGACAACATATAGTTGGGTCTTACTTTTTGATCTGTTCCGAATATCCATCTTTGTGTGTGTGTGTGTGTGTGTGTGTGTGTGTGTTTAGTTCATTGACATTTAGAGTAAATATTGATATAATTGGATTAAAATCTACCATATTTCTTACTGTTTTCTAATTGTTGCCTTTTGTTCTTTGTAATTACTTACTTTGTATTCCACACATTTTCTGTCTTATGATTTTAACTGAGCATTTTATATAATACCATTTGACTCATTTATTAGCACATTAATTATACTTCTCTTCTTAGTATTTTAAGTGGTTACTCTAGAGTTTTCAATCTACATTTACAAGTTATCCAATTCCTCTTTCCAATAATACTGCTCCATGGATAATAAAAGTACCTTATAATAAGAAAATATTTCTAATTCATCCTTCCCATTATTTGCATCATTTCTGGTCACTTATTTCATTATTATATAAGCACACATCAATATGCACACATGAGCATACAGAATTGAATTCATTGTTGCTATTATTATTTTGAACAGACCATATCTATCAGATCAATTACAACTTTAAAAAATAAAAGTTTTTATTTTCGTTTCGTTTATTCACTTTCTGATGCTCTTCCTTTCTTTGTGTAGATCCCTGTTTCTGACCTTTATCATTTTCCTCTCTCCAAAGAAGTTCATTTAACATTTTTTTGCTGGCAAAATTTATTCAATTTTTGTTTGTCTGAGAAAGTCTAATTTTCCTTTCACTCTTTTTTTTTTAAGTTTATTTAATCATTTTGAGAGAGAGAGAGAGCCTGAGACGGGTAGGGGTAGAGAGAGGGAGAGAGAATTCCAGCAGGTTCTCTGCTGTCAGCACAGAACTCAGTGTGGCACGCAAACTCACAAATTGTGAGGTCATGACCGGAGCCGAGATCAGGAGTCAGATGCTTGACTGACTGAGCCACCCAGGCGCTCCCTTCTTTCACTCTTGAAGGATAAGTTGGGAGGTGTAGAATCCTAAGTTGATGATTTTCTCTCTCAACACTTTAAACATTCCCCCCTCACTCTTTCTTTTTCTTGCATAGTTTCAAAGAGAATTCAGATAAAATTCTGTCCTTGCTCCTCTCTAGGTAAGGTTTTATTTGTTTGTTTGGTTTTTGTTTTCACTCTACCATCTTTTAAGGTGTTTTCTTACCTTTGTTTCTCTGAAGTCTGAAAACGACATGCCTATGTGAAGGGTGTTTTGTTTTTGTTTGCTTGTTGTTGGTTAGTTGGTTTGGTTTGGTTGGCATTTCTCTGCTCACTATTCTCGGAGCTTCTTTGGATCTGGGATTTGGTACCTGACGTTTTGGGAGAGGGGAATTCACAGCCATTATTGCTTCTAATATTGCTTCAGGTTTTTTCTCTCTTTCTTTTTCTGGTATTACCATTACAGCTACATTATACCTTTTCCCTCATAGTTTGGATATTGTGTTTGGGGTTTTGGGGGGGTTTTCTCTCTGCTGTTCAATTTTGGAAGTTTCTACTGTCATACCTTCAAACTCAGAGTTTTTCCTCAGCCATGTCCAATATACTAATGAACCCATCATTCTTTATTGGTCTTGCAGTTTTTCATCTCTAACTTTTCTTTTTGATTCTTTTTTAGAATTTTCATCTCTCTGCTTATATTATCTATCTCTTATTGCCTGTGTTGTCTACTTTTCCCATTAAAGCTCTTACCATGTTAATCATTGTTTGTTTTAATCGCTGGTCTGATTACGCCAACTTTCCTGGCGTATCTGACTCTGGTTCTGATAGTGGTTCAGTGTCTTTAAACTGTATTTTTTGCCTTCTTACTAGTAATTCATGTTATTTTGGTTGAAAGGATGACATGTTGTCCTGGGTAAAAGGAACTGTGGTAAATAGTCCTGTAGTAATGTAGTGGGAGGCATGGAGACAGGGAAGCATTCTGTTGTCCTGTGATTGGGTCGTGGACTTTGGCCAGCCTGTGCCTCCACACCGTGAACTTCTTGTCTCCTTCTGCCCTTAGGTGGAAGAAGATGACTAGAGAGGGGTGACGTTGAGGATTTCCTTTCCCTAGGTAGGATAAAATCTGGTAAAACACCAGCAGGTTAGACTTTGATAAAATAGTTTCTCCTCAGGGAAATCCTTGTTAAGATTAGCGTCCCTAGAGCATTTCAAAATGGCTTCTTTATCTTCCTCCTGATAGAAGCATGAGGCGATTCCCCCCCTCCAATATTCACGGTAAGAATTTGGTAGAGCTCCTGGCAGTAAAATCCACAAGAGTGTGGGGAGCCTGCTTAGATTTAGGGTCCCCCTAAATTTTTTAATTCTTAGGCTTGTCTACATGAAGTCTGTAATAGTGTGTCACTTAGAGTTTCTTTGCCTGCCTTGACACTGGGTCCCACAAAAGTTTCTTCTTGTAGGTTTCTGCTCCGGTAAGTTGTGATTCTCTCTATTTACTTGACTTTCTCTCCAATGTTTGGGTCAGCCATTTGACCACACTTTTCTGTCATATCTGAGAAGAGTTGTTGATTTTTCAGTTTGTTCATCTTTTATACCAAAAAAAAAAAAAAGGCAAATCGTGACTTTCACTAACAAATTTCCATCTTATTCTGAGATGTGGGTGTTCAGCAAGGATATATTTTATATATAAATATAATTACGACAGCCTACAAAATAAGTTTCTGAGGTTTTTTCTCTCATCTTATTTCTTAGGAACGAGAGTGGCTCCTTTTAGCAAATGCAAATGTAGACCTAACTCCATGTGCATAGTGAACGGATCTTGGGGTCCTTCTGAAAAGAAGATGGCATAATCAGTTATCAAGGGAGCTTCATGAATGGAGCAGCAAATCATTTCTCTTGAAAGTTAATAATGTCAAAAACTACACATTCCTGAGAGAGGAAAAATATTTAAATTACAATTTTACCTTCATAACAGACATCGCCAAATGTCTTCAATTAAGTGAATGTCGAGGGGTGCCTGGGGTGACTCCGTCAGTTAAGTGTCTGATTCTTGATTTTGGCTCAGGTCATGATCTCATGGTTTGCGAATTCGAGCCCCATGTCTGGCTCTGTGGTAACAGGGCAGAGACTGCTTGGGATTCCTTTTCCCTCTTTCTCTGCCCTGCCCTTTCTCACACTCTCAATCTCTCTCTCTCAAAATAAATAAATAAACTTTTTAAAAAGAAGTGGGAAGCACCTTAAGTGGTTCAGTTGGTTAAGCATCTGACTTCAGCTCAGGTCATGATCTCAGGGTTTATGAGTCTGATCCCTGCATCAGACTCTGTGCTGACAGCTCAGAGCCTGGAGCCTGCTTCAAATTCTGTGTCTCCCTCTCTCTCTGCCCCTCCTACACTCATGCTTTGTCTCTCTTTCTCTCAAAAAATGAATACATATTTAAAAAATTTTTTAAATAAATGTATGGTGAATATGTATATTTAAATTATAAATTTTTTATAATGAAAGGGCTTTGATTTTTCAGTGTTTTTTTTAAGAAGCACTGGATGCTGCACTTTCTTTTTCAGTACATATATTTATGATTCATGCTGAAAGTAAATGTTGAAATATCTAGTGATCGATCTTTAATACCCACAGGAAGCCAGTTTCAATTACAGATAGAAGTAGACAGAGAAGGCCTTGCATGGCAGGACTCTGAGCTTAGGTGTGTAAGGAGAGATGTGTTAGAAAAAGTTTTATAGATCACCTTCCTTTGTGATAAATCCTCCTTAGTATATAATTATTACAAGGCACATGACATTAGAATTTATCCACTTTCTTTCCTGATGTGTTCTAACATTTTCTGTGAGCATTCCTTTTAAAAAGTTAGAACTATGGGGTGCCTGGGTGGCTCAGTTGGTTAAGCATTGGCTTCAGCTCAGGTCATGATCTCACAGTTCATGGGTTCGAGCACCACATCAGGCTCTGTGCTGACAGCTAGCTCAGAGCCTGGAGCCTGATTCAGATTCTGTATCTCCCTCTCTCTCTCTGACCCTCCCCTGCATGCATGCTCTCTCTCTGTCTCTCAAAAATAAATTTTTAAGAAATATTAAAAATTAAAAAAATAAAAATAAAAAGTTAGAACTATGAATACAGTTATGGGAACATACTCAGATATATTTCACGTACTTACTATCACTTTCTAAAATGTTCAGAAATTCTAGTCAGTGGTTCAGTCCTACCTACATCCCAGTTAGTTAATAGAAATATAGGGACCGTTATCCACAGATAGGTCAGTCACCATGTGGACTTGGCACATCTCAGGGAATTGGTCTCCAGTGTCGGATTCAAATTTGAAAAAAAAGAAAGGCATGTTAAAGGGCTATCTGTTAGGTAAAGATTTTCTTTCCTTCTTTCTTTCTTTTTGAAAAAGAAAATTACAGAAAATCACAACTCGTCGTCTGTCATATTTTGGTATCCACTGATTTGAGTTGGGGAATTTGCTAAACATGGAGGTAAAAAAGAAAGTTACCTTCTACTTCAAGATTTCCAAGTTCCTGGCAGAAATCTAAAAAAACAATATCTCTTAGCTCTATCTCTGAGCTAAAGTGTTTTGCTAACATTCCTCCTCTTTTTTTCTAACCTTTTGCTTCATTATTAACATACTCTATCCATCATTTCATCCCTGTAGTCTAAGGATATAATCAAGGTCTGTAAAATTGTTCAATAAGAGGATTTAATTGCCCTGGAGGAAAAAGGGACTTTTTTCTCTTGAAATTCAGGGGGAAATGGGTAGCGCTGAAACTCATGTCAGGAATTATTTAAAAAGAAAAAATAAAATATATACTCTTAAAAGTTAATTCATATAGATCCTTGTTTTCCTTCAAAATTAGTGACTGAATGATTTTTTTAAAAATATGGGTAGGTTCAAAGTAAGTGAAATGCTGTAATCAGACATGGTTGATATTTGGCATTTTACATTTGTGTCTTTTGGAAAGACTTTTTGTGAGACTGTCTGGTATTTTGGTGTGTATCCAAGAGATATTACAATTTATATATTCATCCATAATCATCTAAAAAAGAGCCAAGTATTTTCTCAAAAGCAAGCTAAGCTTGATTTTTTTTAACAAAACCCACTTACGTATGGACGTGAGAAGTTCAGCTAGACTGTACAAATCAAGCTGAGAATCTCCTTAAACTTTTTTAAACGTTGATTTTCATTGTTTGTCCATTTCTATAGGCTTACAAAATTAGTCTTTTAAAAAAATTTTTTTAAATGTTTATTTATTTTTGAGAGATAGAGCATGAGCAGGAGAAGGGCAGAAAGAGAGAGAGACACACAGAAGCTGAATCAGGCTCCAGGCTCTGAGCTGTCAGCACAGAGCCCAACATGGGGTTTGAACCCACGAACCGTGAGATCATGACCTACGCCGAAGGTCCCCTAGGTGCCCTGGCTCTGTGATATCTTGCCATCCATTTAGGTGTGCCTTCTAGTAGCTCCTCTGTCCCTTGAAGTCTTGAAGTTCTCATGTAGCACTTACTTTCATTTACATCCATTTTATCATGCTCTTTCTTACATCCTGCACCCCAGTCGCTCCTCATAATCCTGCAAGAGCTACATTATTAACTCCTTATGGCTATGAGGAAACAATGGCTCAAGGAGGATAATGACTTACTCAAAGTCACATGGATGTGATGTCAGAAGTAGGACCAGAAGCCAGCTCATCTCATTACTTTAGTGGACAGAGGAGCATAGGCTGTAACTCCATCTTTGGTCCTCCATCTTGTTAATGTTTGCCCAGTGAACTGCCTTTGGGCCATGTGTTCTAGGCCCCTTGGAGATTAATATACATACCTTAAAAATGTCCACCAAGGCCGGGATGGCAGGAAGCATGCTTTGGCCTCCCATGAATCTGTTAGAGATAACATGGTCTTTCCCCTTTCTGATGCACAGGGAATCCTTTGGGAATAGTCTATGGATTTTCAAAATGTCATTTTAAGTTGCAAAATGTCCCAGAAGACATTGAGTTCATGTGAATGGTGGCCCCTGAAGTTGTAAAATATTCATGCTGTTTTCTTGTGGGTAATGCCTTCTACATACTCAGAATAAAGGATTCTTGGTTTTCTTACTGGGAGTGGGGCACTGACAGAGTCTGGAAACTCTTATAAACACATGCATTCAATTCTATCGTGTGTTACACTCTACAGTCAAACAGAAGGTCTACAAACTCGGGCTAGTGAGAAAAACAATACATAAAATAATTGTTTTTAAAAATGGTGGTATTTTTGGATTGAGTCGTGACAGAAACTGATTGAGATTTTGCGGGAAGCCCCAGGACACTAACTTAATTTCTGTGTCTTGGTACCTAAAACTTTTTGGCTGTTAAATCTACCTAATCAAGACCTACTTCTTTCCAACCAAAGGTCCTGAGTAGACGTTTGAGGCAAAGGTGGAAATTAAAAAATGAGCTTTCTAAAGTATAGTTAAGACAATGGTGGTTTGAAAATTCATCACCAGTTCTATCTATTGAATCAGAACCATTTTCACCACAATGCTTTATATCTTGTCTGAAGTACTTTTCTCAGCAAGTCATTAAAAACAACATGATTGTTCAGTAAATTATTCACATTTTGTGAGCATTTGCCAAGAAAATCTTTTTAGAAATTACTTCTACTTCATCAGAGATGAACAACAATCAGGTGGCACTAGACACAGCAGGGAATAAGATGAGCTGTTAATTCATCCGCACCTCATAAATGAATATTAATTACTTTGCTTGAAAAACAAAGAGGAGAGGTAAGTATGCAATATCTTAATGTATTTGGAAATAAGGCTAATCATGTTACAGAACCTGGTCTGGATCACCCAGCGGAAGAACCAAGCAGCACTCGGAGGGCTTGGAAGGCAGGAAGTTTATTTTACACCTGTGGGCTCAGAGATCATTCTCTAGAGGTCTGAGCACCAAGCATAAGCAGAGGGGACATTCCGCATTTCTCATTAGTAGTAATTTGGTGCATGACAAGCAGCGTGGGAAGAACCTGGAAGGGGAGTCTTTGGTCAGGGACAGGAATTTCCCTCTCAGTCCTGTCAGCCATCTTATAACAGATTTTTCCCTAAAAATCAGAGCTGGAGCCTTTATGTTACCAGCGATGGCATAATTGTGTCTCTCAGATGGTCTGAAATATAAATTATTGAGACAGAAGGGAACTGGCGGCCTCTGTTCTCTGGCCTTGGAGTTGACTCTTGGAAATTGCTTACAAATTATTGAGACTCAGATGTATGGGGTGACTCTGGTGCATGTATCTTGTTAATTCCTCAAGAGTACCATAAATTGCTGGCTCTTTGGGAATAGTCTATGGATTTTCAACATGTCATTTTAAGTTTAGAATAGATAATGAACCAACAGTATTACTCTAAAGTTGTATGGTTAACCTCACGTTTAACCATGGCAGAAAAACTCAATAGGACACATAATTTCTCTAAGGTCATCCACCCAGGACAGAATTTCTGGATCCTACTTTGCCTTTTAGTGCACTGCTCCATGGGAGGGTGTGAGATGGCAGGACGCAGTAATCCTAATCTTCATTCTGTCCATCCATCTAATTTTAAAAGGGAGAAATATCCGACTCAAGCATACCCAAATAGAACATTCAAAAGGCTCTTGTACAGGCCTTAAAAAAAACATGCCAGGGCACCTGGGTGGCTCAGTTGGTTAGGCATCCAGCTTTAGCTCAGGTCATGATCTCACAGATCGTGGGTTTGAGCCCTGTGTCTCTATGCTGACAACTTGGAGTCTGGAGCCTGCTTGGGATTCTGTCTCCCTCTCTCTGCCCTTCTCCTACTCATGCTCTAACTCTCTCACACACAAATAAATAAACATTTAGGGAACAAAAAGCCTTAAGAAAACATGTCAACGTAGAAAAACAAAGTCTATCAACCTGCTTTCTATTGCCGTAAATCTAAAACCCTTGCATATTTTATGTTTTTTTGTTTTCTTGCTGTAAATAACCCAGTAGTTTTCAACCAGATGTGATTTTTACTCCCCAGGGAAATTTGACAAGATCTGGAGACATTTTTGGTTGTCACAACTGGGGTCAGAGTCATAGCTGACACAGGTCAGGTAGAAGCTGATGCTGTTAAACGTCCTAACAAGCCCTGTAACAAAGATTTATCCAACCCAACATGTCAGCAATGGCATGGCTAAGTCTCCCCTCTATGGTGTCCTAAGCCTTTTTTCTAATAGAAATGACTGTCATACAAGAGATCTATGCTCACCTTCCCAGGGTGAGTGATTTGAAAGAATGTGTGACAAAAATACATCACGGGGATGAAAGATACAGCCTAGGGAATAGAGTCCACACTATTAAGAGCGTTGTAAGATGACAGATGGTAGTGCCACGTGCGGTCAACAGAGCATAGGGTATACAGGTGGTAAATCCCTATGACTTACACTCAAAACTAATACCTTGAGGTGCTTCCCGCCCCCCCGCCCCCCATGCTCGCAGGAACATTTTGCCCTAAATGGTGTTAAAGCCATTGCGCAAGCAAAAGGGTTGTCACTTGTCTCTAGGAGAGTAAAATGTAGCTTTAGGGCATAATTCCTTGATTTCTAAAGGTCAGGAAGACCTTGGTGACATCTCTGAAAGGAACCCAACATGTGTTTTGTAACAACCAGTAAGTTTAATGGCTTCATAAACGTAAGAGAACAGTCAAAAATAATACTTTCCATCTATTATATACTTCACATTTAACACTTTATGAAAAAAGCATAAGAAGGATTGGGCTTGGTTTCAGTTGATAACCATGTCATTTTAAGACTTCTGGCAACACTAGGAATCTGCTAACCACAATCAAATGACTTGATTTATCTTACATTTTAGAATTTTGGTTGAGAGTAGGTATTAAGCATTTTGTAACTGTTTTCGGGAATTTGAAAGGTTATTAAGTTCTGAATAACAGTCTCATGTTTTCCCACCAAACTTTTCCCAGCAGTGAATATATCTGGATCTTATTCTGATGTTTTATTCTTTTTTTAGCTTCCTGAAATGACTCATGTTCAAACACGGCGACCCTGGTTGATGTTTCTCCTGCAGAACTTTGGATTGACCCTAGGCTGGCTTTCTCTCTTTCTGTTGGCTATATATGAACAAAATATTAAAATATAAGTTAAGAGTCTCACACTTTTTCAAAAATGAATTTATATGGCCTCATGTTGTCTCTTTCTTCATACTCTATAGTGATTGTAAGTTAAGTATTTTATGATGCATTTTTGTAGGATGCAAATATCTGGTTGTTCTCAGTTGAAATTCTGGTTTAGTCCCCAGCGCCATGATGAAACTCATACCTTTTTCAGTAATTAATAAATTCTAAATTAATTCTGGTAAACTTTAAAACAATATTGTTTTGCTAATAAAGAAATGTTTGTAGTTTTTGAAGTGGACAGAGGTCTGTTAGGATACAATCGGCTGCAGCTTCTTTGATGTCAATATTTTTCTGCTTGTAAGATGATAAACCATAAGGAAATGAAATGACAGACAAATAGAATAAAGTCTAGTGTTAATGTGGTGATTTGTATTACCTTCTGTGGCTGGGTGTCAGATTCTGAATCAACTCTTGCAAAACCAATATAGTATATAGTTCACCTATTACCCACTGGCTTATAAATGCTTTCAAATCAGCAGACTCAGGAAGCCTAGAAGATAATACAGAACATTCTATCTAATCACCAAATGAAACCTGTTTTAGGTAAAGGGACCTGGAAACAAGTGGGGAGGTCCAAAAACTTTTTTTAAGCAACAAAGTAGATCAATGCATAAACCGTCAGTTTTTTTTAATGTTTACTAATTTTTTAGAGAGAGAGAGAGAGAGAGAGAGAGAGACAGCACAAGTGGGGGAGGGGCAGAGAGAGTGAGGGAGACACAAAATCTGAAGTAGGCTCCAGGCTCTGAGCTGTCAGCACCCCAGAGCCCAAGGCGGAGCTCGAACCCGCCCATTGCGAGATCAGGACGTGAGCCAAAGTCAGAAGCTCAACCTGCTGAGCCACGCAGGCGCCTCTAAACTGTCACAGTTTTAACAGAGTGTGCTTATGGATATGATATTACTGGCAATAGGATATATTTATATTTTGGGGAGGAAATCCTGACATTATTCCAGTAGGTAAGTTCATGAAATGTGCAAACAACATTACTGATAACCTAGCAAATTTATTAAAATAGAAAATAACCCTGATTTAGTTATTTTTCTTGGAAAATAGAGGTCTAATATTTTTCTTATTTTTTTAATGATATATCTTGACAAGGGAAATAGCCCATCTGACTGCCAAAATGACTCATGGCAACTAATCAAATACACCTCTCTTGCCTTTCTAAGCAGTAAATAGATACACTGCCTTGTCCCTCCCCAAAACAATCTTTTTCAACCACCTTTATTTGGGGCGCCTGCGTGGCTCAGGCTTCGGCTCAAGTCATGATCTTGCGGGTTCGAGGGTTTGAGCCCCGCATCAGCCTCTATGCTGACAGCTCAGAGCTTGGAGCCTGTCTTCAGATTCTGTGTCTCCCTCTCTCTCTGACCCACCCCTGCTCACGCTGTCTCTCTCTCTCTCTCAAAAATAAATAATACATTAAAGAAAATTAAAACAAAAAAAACCACCTTTATTTGATTTCAGTGAGTTGGGTTTCTTCAGTTGTCTCCAGAGCTTGATTTCAGGGGTCCTCATGATAAAGTACAGACGGTCACAGGTGTTGGCATACAGGATTGATGAGGGAGCAGAAGGCAAACTGACAGATCGCAAACATTCCCCGCCCCCCAGGCAGGTGGGGCGTGTGTGATATTTCTGGGGTGCCCCTGGCTGCCTGAGAACAAAGGAAAGTGGGGAAAACATGGTTAAGTGACAGAGATCCTAGTCCCGCAGGACCTGAGTCTCCATCACCCTCCACAGTGATGTGGGAAACAAAGGCAGAATGAAATGGCAAATCCAACTACATTTCCTTCTAACCTGCAGCCCATTGACAAATACTTGAGGCTGGTTTGTAAAACGTTTCTGCAGGAAATCCTTATTGTCTTAATGCTAATGTTTTGCTAGAGGGAAAAACAACCCTAGCTTGACAATAGCTAGGCCCCCAACATCCTGTGAGTCTTTAGCATATGAAAATCTCACTGGAAACTTTCCCTGGACTTTACCTCCCCCACCTCCATAGTGTATAACCAGTGTCTCTTCATGGCCCTGGGGCGGCACTTCTGCCCAGGGGCCCTGTCCTCCTGCTTTAATAAAATCACCTTTTAGCACCAAAGACATCTTCAAGAATTCTTTCTTGGAAGTCGACTCCAAACCCTGCGAACCCCACTATCACCTCCCCAAAAAAACCTCACCCGGATCAGCTAGAGAGTTTCTGATTCTGTAAGCCTGGGTAGGGTTTGAGACTTTGATTTTGAACGACTTCCAGGTGATACGGTTGCTGCTGGTCGAGGCCCCCTTGTGCTCCGCTGGTGTGGTAGAGACTGGCCACACCTGGCTTCTAGAAAGGGAAGGCTCACCACTCTTGCCAGAGGACTGTGATTCTCATCAGGTTGACTCCGCTCTGTAAAGTCTCATACTAAACCAGCGTTCCTAGCTTGAAACTCCTTTCCCTTTGCCTCCTTGGAGCGTCGGCTCAGTTCCAGGAGTTACTGGATGAGGAGTCCACAGATAGACCCTCGTATTCCTATTTGCCTTAAAGGTAAGCAGACACGACACACAGAGTTTGGCCTTTCTTTTGTTAAAAAAACACAGTAATTTGTAGCTGAACAAAAAACACTTTCATACAGGTCACCACGATGTGGAGGTTGGCTACCAGAAGCACAGGGCAGCCTCTGTGTTTTGGTTTCTATGACCAAGTTCTGATTTTGACACTAAGCCCGAACTTATGCCAATTTAATTAGAAAAGTTTTGATGGACGATTTATTCAGAGTCCAAGTCTAGAGCAGTTTGGGGTTGGCTAAATTACAATGTTTGGGGTGAGTGCCTCACAGCATCACCGTCAAGTGAAAGTGAACTTAGCTTGACCTCTGGTCCGAGGTTGTGGGCGCTGTGCAGAGGGGCTATAGGAGAGCCAGGTGCTGGAGTCATTGGAAGGACAGTCCCAGTGAGCATTTTGCAAGCCTGTAACTAGTCCCCTGATCCTAAGCAGAGACCTGGCCACTGGAGGACATTTGTAGGATGTTATCCTAAAAATACTGTGGTAGTGACTTCTGAGGGACACTTTTCTAGGCTCACTGCTCCTTCCTCCTGCTATATTTTCTGGCTCTTTGCTACTTTCCTGAGCAACCCAATAACCTGAGATGGATCTCCAGCCACAAGCAACCTTAGAATTGCTAGCAATCGTCTTTTCCTCAAAACGGAGTGGTAACGATAAAAATACTAGGACAACTCTTTGCCTTCTAAATATGGACAGAGACTCAGTGCGGGATAGCTGAACATCATCATCCTGTTATCGAAATCTATGTGTTGCTCACTGAAATTTGGGGCAAATGGTGTTTTCCTTGAAGTCAGATTTCTCAATAACGGTGGAGTATTTCTGTGTACTAGGCCTAAATTTAGGCTTCTGCTGTATTTCCACTTGGTGATTGATTTGTTTTTTAGTAGCTGAGCTAGAAACGGTCCAAGAGAAAAATAAAGGCGCCAATCACACAGAGATCTTATTTGAACATCCATCACCCACTGACAGCCATCACAATGGAACTCAGTTCACACCTTGTCGCTGTGGTTCCAAGGGCGGGGTCTGGGGAGATGGTCCAGCACTGTGTGCTTCGGGGCGATGTGCATACATTATGGCCAATACTCTGGGAGCCATTTCTGAAGTAAGGCAGTTTGCAAGGCCTCCCACAGTCAGATGACTACCGGCATCTACACCCACTCAACCCCCACTCAATTTCTGCTTGAGCACTGGTCCCTGAGGAGCCTGACTGATGTCAGGAGTGACTTGCCTTCTTATGCTAAAAATATGTGAATTGTACCTTGTGAAGAAACTTGGTATAGGAGTTTCTTCTTTTGTGATTATAGGAGCCAACATTACATTTCCTGAGAAAACCTGTTTTTCTTCCCCTGAAAATAGGCTGTTGGCCCCTGCTCACAAAAGAACTAACTTTTGCCTTTGCTGCACTAAAAACATCGCCTTGTATTTGAATGCTAAAGATCCCTTCCTTCCCCATATGATAAACGTCCTGTCACCTACTTCAGTCACTATTGATAAAGATTATGCATGAGTCTTCTACCAATCTATGTTCTGGGAAATTTTTACATACCAAAGAATTTGTCGTCAGAAATCATGGTCTAAGGCAATTGCTACTCCTGTTTTGTATCCCATACACTTGTTTAATTAAAAAGGTTAACTCTCCGGTCAGTGCAGAGGTGCCTGCCTGGTGAGCAGAAAACAACTGAGGCTCTCTCGCTCCCTTTTGCCAACACCGTCCATCCTTCAGGGAGCCCTGGACCTGTTGGAGCTGGACCCCGGCACAATACCACTCCTCAAAGAATCCAGCCTTTGGCGGTGAGACTGTGCCTCTTCCTTTAAGACACACCTGTCAGGATGCTGCACATTTATACTTCCTATCTCCCTCAAAGCTGAGGGAAAGGGTTCTATTGTGAGGCTGCTATTCGCTAAGGTAGACTGGATTAATCAGGTTGGGGATTTTGTGCGATAATTAAAAACTCGGGATTTTATTAAACTGGAATCTTGGTTCAAATACCAAGGCTGCCACTTAATTGTCTTGCAACTTTTTAAACAACTATTTCGTCTCATGTAAAATAAGGCTGAAAATAGAACCTAACTCCTACCATTGTGGTGATGAGATTCTTACTGTTTGGGAAGCATGTAGCTCAGTTCCTAAAAATAGGAATGGCTCTGTAAAGACAAGTTTATCATTGGTACCCTCTTTGTCATCAGTTTTGGGGTTTACCTCTCAGGGCTCTATCTCGGGTCAAGGAAATGTCTTGGTGGAGAATGGAGATCAAGGCTTTGTATGCAATGTCTGTCATCCTCTAGTGACGCCTCCAACCAGCCCCCACCAGTCCTTCAAAGCTGCCTTTCACTTTACTCTGGAGCCAGAGAGATGGGGGTCCCCTCTGGTGGATCCTACTCTGCCCGTCTCCCTGGAAAGCCTTCAACCATCATGACTGCACTCAGTGTGAGTCCCTCTCTCTTACTCTTTCTCTCTCATAACAAACCAAAGCCTATTATGTTCTACTCCACTCACACTACTATGGATGTGGAAGTTCAATAATAGAGCCTGATGGAGAGAAACCAGGCTTAGGCAGTGGCTAGTGTTACAATTTGATTTCAACTTGGGGGGACAAAAAGCAGGTCAACCAGTTGCCCTTGTTCCCATGCACCTGCTGAGGCAATGAAACCAGCCCCATCAGGGTAAAGGGAGCATCTGCCAGCTGGAGACCTGGCTGGCAGCACCCAAAGCCCGCGCTGGACCCCGGGGGCACCATGGGTAGTGGCGCTCCATGTCACCCAGGTGCAGCATCTACCCCTAGTGCTGTAGCTCCCCTCGGTGCGGAGGGATGAGCCCCCCACACTCACACTTTTACTTACATAGGCAACTCTCAAACCCAACAAATCATAGGGAGTTTGAGAAGCGAACGACACTTTGCCAAATCCAAAGCGATCCTACCCCACACCTGTTGTTTCTTTGAAGGGCGTACCTGTGAAATGCATTTTCTCAGCCAGACTGTACCTGTCCTGCCACGATGTCCACATCTCAGTGGCAGATAATCATCATATGGCCTTTTTCCTGCATATTCCTGGATGCCCCGCCCCCAATACACACCCCCCTTCACCTGCTTTGCAATGCCTCTGGTTTCTCAGAAGCTTTTCTTTCATTATATGACTAACTCCCTTTGCCTCCCTAATCATACTGAACAACATCAAAAAGATCTTCCTCAGGGCATCTGGTTTGGCTCAGTCAATTGGGCATCTGACTCTTAACTTTGGCTTGATCTTATGGTTTTGTGAGTTTGAGCCCCACACTCTCTCTCTTGCTTCCTCTCTTGCTGCCCCTCCGCTACTTATGCTGTCTTTGTCTTTTGCAAAATAAATAAATAAACTTTAAAAAAATTAAAAAAAAGATCTTCCTCTTCCCCCTGCCCGCAGAGAGGGATGCTTGGTCCCACTGTAACCCACCTGGGCTCCCACTGATTCTGATCTATACCCTTGGCCTCCCTCAAACTTTTGGCAAGTATCTAGAACTTCTGTGTTCTGAGTTAGCTTGTCTCATTGTCTCAGTGATTCCCTTAAATAACAAGTTAGGCAGAGCACCCGGAGACTCAGCGCCCCCCACCCCATCACATATGGCTGGTACTGGAACCCAGGTCAGACATTTACTTCAGCTCTGATTGTATGGGAATGTCATAATAGCAAATGTTTTTAAAGCACTAACTGTGCTATGATAGCCAGACGCTATTAAAAATATTTTAGGAGATGCATTTCATCCTCTTGAGAACCCTGAGACTGTAGGCCTAATAGAATTTTCATGCCCCCTTTTACAGATGAAGCAACTGAGGCCCAGAGCTAAGGCAGGCTGGCTCCAGTATCTTTGATCTTAATCCTGGAGCACATGGTCTCTGCAGAGGGGAAACTCAAGTTCAGAGAGTCTGAATGATCACCTGAACTCTCATCTCTATGAACGCATTGACCTAGGACTTAATTTAGGTCTCTGAGTGTAGTCCAGCCATATTAAATAACTCCAGTCACCCCTTGTCCTGCCCAACCACACCTATAAGATCTTTTAAGGTTGCTTTTACTACCCAGGTTGTGTTTATTTCTCCCCATGAAGATTTGGAGTCTAAGCAGCAATTTTTTAAAAATTGAGATATAACTGAATATAACATTATATTTCAAAAATACAACACAATAATTCGATATTCATATGTATTATGAAATGTTTACCACTGTACGTCTAGTTGACATTTGTCACCACACAGAGTAACACATTTCTTTTCTTGGGATGAAAACTTTTAATATCTGTTCTCAGCAACTTTCAAATACACAACACAGTATTTTTTTTTTTAATTTTTAATGTTTTTACTACTTTTGAGAGAGAGAGTGTCAGGGCAGGAGTGGGGTAGGTGTAGAGAGAGAGAGGGAGACACAGGATCTGAAACAGACTCCAGGCTCTGAGCTGTCAACACAGAGCCCAATGAGGAGCTCGAACTCACAAACTGGGAGATCATGACCTGAGCCGAAGCAGGAAGCCGGACGCTTAACCGACTGAGCCACCCGGGCTCCCCATCTTAATGTTTTTAAGATCCATCCATGTTGTCACAAATGGCAGGATTTCTTCCTGTTTATAACTGTGTAATTATATATGTATATATGTATGTTATATATATATGAAATGGAGGTGAGGTATATATATTATTACCACATACATGTAAAAATATAAGTCTTAAATTTTCTTCATCCATCCACTGATGGACACTTAGTTTCCGTATCTCGGCTGTTATAAATAATGCTACAACAAAAATCAGGGTGGAGATATCATTCTGAGTTGGTGTTTTCATTTCCCTCCAACAAATACCCAGAAGTGGGATTGCTGCATTATAATAGGTCTCCTTTTAATTTTCCGAACCTCCATACTCTTTTCCATAGTGACTGCACCAATTTGCATTCCCATTGACAGTGCACGAGTTTCTTTTTCTACACATCCTCACCAACCCTGGTTATTGCTTGTCTTTTTGATACCCTCTAACACAGATGATAGCTCATTGTAGTTTTGATTTGTATTTCCTTGATTGTGAATGATACTGAACGCCTTTTCATATACATATTGGCCATTTGGAGGTCTTATTTGAAAAAAAAATATTCAAGTCTTCTGTCCATTATTTAATTGGATTTTTTGGTTTTGTTTGTTTTGCCATTGAATTGTATGAATTCTTATTATTTTGGGTATTAAATCAGATACCTGCTTTGCATGTATTCTCTCCCATTTGGTAGGCTCCTTTTTTGTTTTGCTAATGGTTTCCTTCACTGTGCAGACCTTCATGGTTTTATATAGTTCCATCCATTTATTTTTGCTATTTTTATCTATGCTTTGGGTGTCAAATCTAAAAGGTCATCACCAAGATTGGTGTCAAGGAGCTTACCACCTATGTTTTCTTCTAAGAGTTTTATGATTTCAGGTTTCACATCTTTAATCCATTTGAAGTTAATTTTTGTGAATGGTATAAGACAGTGGTCCAGGTGTCTGCAAGTATCTTCTCCCATTCCATAGGTTACATTTTGGTTTTGTTTCTTTCGCTATGCTGAAGCTTTTTATCTTGATGAAGCCCCAATAGTTCATTTTTGCTTTTGTTTCCCTTGCCTCTTGAGATGTATCTAGTAAGAAGTTGAGATGTCCAAGGTCAAAGAGGTTGCTGCCGGTGTTCTTCTCTAGGATTTTGATGGATTCCTGTCTCATTTTTGGGTCTACCAATACTCTAATGTTTGACTACTCTAGCTTTGTAATATAGTTTTAAATCAAGGAGCATGACGCCTCCAGCTTTGTTCTTCTTCCTAAGCATGGCTTTGGCTATTTAGGGGTCTTTGGGGTTTCATACAAATTTTAGGATTATTTGTCCTATTTCTGTGAAAAATGCCATTGGAATTTTCATGGGGGAAATCACTGAATCTGTGATTGCTTTGAGTAACATGGACATTTTAATAATATTAATTCATTCAATCCATGAGCATGGAATATCTTTCAACTCATTTGTGTCTTCAGTTTCTTTCATCAGTGTCATACTTTTCTGTGTACAGGCCTTTCACTTCCTTACTTAAATTTTTTCATAAATATTTTATTCTTTCTGATGCAATTGTAAATGGATTATTTTCTGTTTATCTTTCTGATATCAATAATTCTTTACTAGCATATAAAAATGTGCCAATTTTTGTATATTGTGTTACTGTGTATTTCCCTATTTAGATCTGTTAATATTTGCTTTATATATTTATGCGCTGCTATGTTGTGTGCCTAAATACTTACAAAGGTTATGTCCTCTTGTTGGACTGATCCTTTTTTCATTATAAAATGACCTTCTTTGTCTCTTGTCACGGTCTTTGTCTTAAAGTCTGTTTTATCGTTTTAAGTATAGCTACCCCAGTTTCCTTTTGTTTTCCATCTGCCCAGAATCTCGTTTTTCCATCACTTCACTTTCAGTCTGTGTGTGTCCTTCCTTCTGAAGTGAGTCTCTTGTGGACTATGCATAAATGGGAATATTTGTTTTTGCTCATTCAGCCATCCTGTGTCTTTTGATTAGAGCATTTAGTCCATTTACATTTAAAATAATTATTGGGATGTCTAGGTAGCTCAGTTGGTTAAGTGTCCAACTCTTGGTTTCAGCTTGGGTCATAATATCACAATTCATGAGTTTGAGCCCCATAAGTTTGAGCTTGGGATTCTCTCTCTGTTTCACTCCTCTGTCTGCCCCTCCCACACTCACTCTCTCTAAATAAATAAATAAATAAAATAATAAAAATAAAATAAAATAATTATTTATAAACATGTGCTTATTTCCATTTTGTTAATTCTTTTCTGGCTGTTTTGTAATTCCTTTTTTCTTTCTTCTCTTACTGTCTTTCTTTGTGATCTGATGGTTTTCTATAGGGGTCTTAGATTCTTTTTCTTTCTCTTTTTTGTATCTACTATAGGTTTTTACTTCCTGTTACTATAAGGCTTCCATTAAAAAAAATACCCTTACATTTATAACAATCTATTCTATGTTGCTAATAAGTTAAGTATGAATGCATTTAAACCTCTACATTCTTACATTCCCTCCCCACATTTTATTTTTTTTAATTTTTTTTGATGTTTATTGTATTTCTGAGAGAGACAGAGACAGAGACAGAGACAGAGACAGAATCCAAAAGAGACTCCAGGCTCTCAGCTGCCAGCACAGAGCCTGACAAGGGATTTGAACTCATGAACCATGAGATCATGACCTGAGCCAAAGTTGGCACTTACCTGACTGAGCCACTCAGACACTCCTCCCTACATTTTATTTTTGATATCACAACTTACATCTTTTTATCTCAGGCATCCATTTGCAAATTATTGAAGTTTTAGTAATTGTTACTACATTATCTTTGACTTTCATATGCCTTTAGAAGTGACTAATCCATCACCTTTACAGTAGATTATTCATTTTTTTAAGTTTTTAAAAAACATTTTACTTTATTTTTTGAGAGAGAGAGACAGAGCACAAGAGTAGGGGAGGGGCAGAGAGAGAGGGAGACACAGAATCTGAAGTGGGCTCCAGGCTCTGAAGTGTCAGCACAGAGCCTGATGTGGGGCTTGAACCTACACAGTGAGATTACGACCTGAGCCGAGGTCAGATGCTCAACCTCCCCTACAGTAGATTATTCTAATTTTACTACATATTTACTTTTACCAGTGAAATTTTTACTTTCACGTTTTCCCTTCACTAATTAGCACCATTTTGTTTCAGCTTAAATAAGTCCCTTGAACAGTTCTTATAAGGAAGGCCTGACAGGTGGTAATCAGCTTCTTTAGTTTTTATTTGTCTAGAACTCTTTATCTGTTCTTCAATTCTGAACAAAAATTTTGCCAAGTAGAATATTCTAGATTGGCAATTTTTTGCTTTCAGCACTTTGAATATATCATGCCACTCCCTTCTGACCTGCAAAATTTCTGCTGAAAATATCTGCTGATAACATGGTAGGGATTCTCTTGTACACAAAAACTTATTTTTCTCTTTAAAAAATTTTTTAAATGTTTACTCATTTTCACGAGATAGAACATGAGTGGGGGAGGGACAGAGACAGAGAGGGAGACACAAAATCTGAAACAGGTTCCAGGCTCGAGGTGTCAGCACAGAGCCTGACGCAGGGCTCAAACTCAGGTAATGGTGAGATCATGTACTGAGCCAGAGTTGAACACTTAACCGACTGAGCCGCTCAGGCGCCCCTAAAACAATGTATGTTTCTCTTGCTGCTTTGAAGATTTTCTCCTTGTCTTTTAATTTGACACTTTAATTGTAAATTGTCTTGGTATGGGCTTCTTTTGGTTTCTGTGGGATTCCTGAATTTGTATTTATGCGTCCCTCCCCAGTGTAGGGAAGTTTTCAGCCATTATTTCTTCAAATACATTTTTGTTCCATTTCACTCTTCTTCTTGGACCCCTATAATGCAAGTGTTGGTGTGTTGGTTTGTTTGATGGTGTCTTATAAGTCTGTTAAGCTGGATTCATTCTTCTTTCTTTTTGGTGTTTTGATTGGATTAGTTCCATCATCCTGTATGTTAAGTTCACCGATCCTTTCTTCTGTTTCATCTAATGTGCTGTTGAAACTTTATTGCACTTTTCAGTTTAACTATTATATTCTTCAGCTCTGTGGCTTCTATTTGGTACTTTCTTATATATATTTTTACATCTTTGTTGAAATTGTCAATTTACTCATCTATTCTTCTCCTGAGCTCAGTGAGCATCTTTAAGGCCATCATTGGCACTCTTTTTTCAGGTCAATCATTTATCTCTGTTTCATTAAGGGCCTTTTCTGTTTTATTTCATTCTTTCATTTGAAATGTATCCTCTCTCTCTTCATTTTCCCTTGACTTGCTATGGTTTCTGTGCATTAACTGAAACAGCCATCTCTCCCAGTCTTGAAAGAGTGTTCTTGTGCAAGAGATGAAATAGACGGTTCAAGCCTGTCATAGCTCTTGGCTGCCCCTCAAACTTTTGTGATTGTCCAAGCAGCCTTCTTTATACTTCCATGACTTCTAGTAGTTGAGGGTGTACCAGTATCTATCACTGTCTCAAAGGGGAGGATGCCAATCAATACCTAGATTGAGGCTGATTAGAAGCCAGATCCACAGGTAGTAACTTGTAAAGTGTGCACATTTACCTCCTTCAAAGGAAAACTGGAAGGCAGGTGTTTCTGCTCCCTTGGCACTGAGCCCCCATAAGAGAACTGCTGGGGTTTTTTTTTTTTTTGCCACCATCCCATTGAACCTTGAACACAAGCCACACTGGCCATCACAGTTAGGCTATCAAAGGGTATGTCCTCTGGATGGCAGACACAAAAGCTGGGCTACCAGATGTAAAAACTGGAGCTCTGGATGTGTACACAAGCTCCCCTCTGGGGTCTCCCAGTGCTCTGGAACACAGCAGAGGGAGAACACAAAGATGGCACCCACCCTCCGAGGTCTCTGAAGATTACTGTCAACCCTTGTATGTGTGTTAAATTAGACACCTGCCCCTCAGGCCACAGCTATAAAAACAACCTAATTCACGACAACTTGGGGGCGCCTGGGTGGCTCAGTCTGTTAAGCATTCAGCTTTGGCTCAGGTCATGATCTCCTGGTTTGTGCGTTCAAGCCCCACGTCAGGCTCTGTACTGACAGCTAGCTCAGAGCCTGGAGCCTGCTTCAGAATCTGTATCTCCCTCTCTCTCTGACCCTCCCCTGCTCACACTGTCTCTCTCTGTCTCTCAAAAATAAATTTTAAAAACTTAAAAAAAAAGACAACTTGAACAGCAAGACTGGTTGCCTCAGTCTGTCGCCTCTCTGCTGTGCTCTGTGCATTGGAGCTGGTTGAGAACTCTTTCTCTGTTTGTGACAGTTCTGTGGGACCCCTCCAGCATAAGTCTCACTGGCCGCCAGAGCTTGACAATCTAGAGGTTTGCCCTGGGCAGCAGCTGCAAAAATCGGGGCACCAGATAAATAGAGAAAGAGACAGGGGGGCACACTAAGATGGTGTCTGCCAGCCTCTGTCTTTGAAGAGTATTTCACTAGGCCCCTCACTATTTGTCATATTCGATGCCTGCCTCTCAGGCCGATGCTTTTAAAAAAAAGCAAAAAGTCTCTTTCACAAAAAGTCTGGGCACTTTTCATCCAGTTGCCTTTGCAATGGGCCCTGGTATGGAAGAGGCTCTGGGTAAGCTATTTAAGAATTGTTTCTTAGCTCACCATAGCCTCATGGGTCTAGTGGGGGTAAACACCACAGGCTTTAATTTTTTATTAAAGAAATTTTTTAACTTTTATTCATTTTTGAGAGACAGAGAGAACAGAGCATGAGCAGAGGAAAGGCAGAAAGAGGGAGATAGAATCCAAAGCAGGCTTCAGGCTCTGAGCTATCAGCACAGAGCCCCACACAGGGCTCGAACTCACTGACCACAAGATCATGACCTGAGCCGAAGTCAGCTGCCTAGCCTACTGAGCCACCCGGGGCCCCTAACCTCACTGACTTTCAAAAATAGATGTTTTGGGGCCACATATCCCAGGTAGAGGTCTTAAAGTTTGGATGCCAGATGTTGGCTTCAAACTCTTTGTTCTTCAGGAAAAAGCTCAGGATTTTGAGTTCCCTCTTGATTGTGGGTTGCATGCTGGGGGTGAGGTTTTATGGTCACATTGTGTCTCAGCCTCTCCATCCCACTTCAGTGTAAGTTTTTTCTCATTCACCTGATATGGTGATATGATATGATATGATATGATATGATATGATGATATATTTTTTTTACCCCAGAGGAAATTATTCCTTATGTAGCTATAGATTTATCTGTGGGAAGAGACAAGTTACGGATTCTTCTACATCCCCATCTTGAACCAGACGCTGTTTATTTATCTTGCGATTTGGAGCAATACCGTAAACAACTGCAGAATGTTAGATGTGCAAGGTCACATAATGTGTTTCTTATTTGGAATTTCAAATGCATTTTCCTTTTTAAAAAAATGCAGAAACACACACCTGGCTCTCAGGCCAACCTGGCAAAGAGAGAGGCTCTTGTAGATACTAAGTCACCCAGATCAACAGTCACAATAAAAAAATTAATGGGAAGAGATGTCAGAAGTTACCTTGATCTTTTTTCTGCTCAAGAGAGAGAGTATTCTGTGATAGTGTTATGTGTGACAAACCCAGATAACAAGTACAGCACTGAGACCGACGTTTGGAGAGAGTTCATGGAAGGAAGTTTTGCCTTTCTTTTAAATAAAATGAGATGAGGTCATATCCAGATTATACTTTAATAATAATGGCAATAGCTATTATTTAATTGACTTTCTTTATGCAAGGCACTTACTGCTTTTCCTATAATACTTCTCCTGTCATTTAAGTCCCATACTTAACCATTTTGCAGGAGGTTTAAGTAGCTTAATGATGACACAGCCCCTAAATGCAGAGCCACTGTGATTCCATGGTCTTGGGCCTTTCCCATTACGCACACTGCCCCAGACAAGAATGAAAAGAACTCAAAAGGCATCTCTAGAAGAGGTCATTCTGAAGTGCTGTGTAGGAATCTCCTTTCTTATGCCTCTGCTTCCAACAAAAATGAGGAATGAGGTGATTCCCCAAGTGGGAAAGGCTATTATTAAGGAGACATGGACATGGGTGACCTCTATGCACCCCTCATTCACCAATTCCCCAAGACTAGGAGCTCACAGCTGCACAGAGGCATTTTCTTGGAGGTAATGGAGATTGACTGCATATTTGTGTTATGAAGACTCTTCATACTACATACAAGTCAAGGAAGAGAAGCACTTCCCACCTATATTTGGAGCTAGTTTAGCTTTGCCAACCCTACCTGAGTGTTGACTTTTCAAATAGCCAGTTACTATCATAGCACTCAGCAAAAATTTTGAAGTCATTTCTCCTTGTCTGTGTTTTCCACTAGACTTTGAGTTCTTCTTGGGTAAAAATGCTCGCTCTCATTCATGTTTATACTCTTAGAATCTAGCATACTGCCCAAAATGTGCTAAAGAAAAATTTGTTAAAATGAACTCTCTAAAAGACAAATCAGAGGGTGTCGTTCCCCTGTTTGAAATATTTTGTTTCTCCCTATTGCCTTCAGGAAAATGTCCAAGTTACTTAACATGGAATAACTTAACAAATGTATGATTTGTTCTGTTTTGACTTCTGTTGCATTTTCATTCCCTCTTTGTTTGTGTTTTACATTCCAACCATATCAGACTGCTTGTATATTTTCCTTGTACTATTGCCGTGTCTCACCTCCGTGGGTTTCTGAGGTGTTCGCTCCATCTGGCATGCTTTGGCCGTGACTCCCTTGAGTTCTTCCCTCATTCTTCCTCCTAAGTTTCACCAAGTCCAGGGGGTCTATCACCATCTCTTCTCCTTCCATTCACTCTCTATCCAGGTAGCCATGCCTCCCATTGTATGTCATTGTTTAGACAAGGCTCTTCCCCACCGGACAGCAATCTTCTTGAGAACAGATACTATATTTTGTTCATCTTGATATCTACAGAGCCATGACCTTCACCTGGCCCTTAGAAGGCATTTAGTAACTATTTGACTAATAGCTGCCTAAATCAATTAAAGTGCTTTGGCAACTGAATTGAAAATTCAACCAATATTTCAAAGTTTTGTTTCAATGTTTTCAAAGTCTATTTGAAAAACAAATAGGAAACCTCACAGAGATGCCAAATTGCTTTGTCTTCACTAAGAAGCAGAACTAATCTACCTAAACGGCAGTGAAAGGAAGGAACTATCCCCATTTGCTTCCCATAAGCAGATTATCTGGTTACCCTATAGATTCCCAAACTAGCTGAGGTGTGTCTAGAAATATGCATTACTTTATTTTAAATAGATATTTATGGTGACCAGTGTTAATCCTTGGTGGAGTTCTGCAAATCTCTAGGCTACAAAGAATTACTTTGTAGAAGTGTGTGTGTGTGTGTGTGTGTGTGTGTGTATGTTTTAATAGTATATAATTCTGTTTCCAGTAATGTTTTAATTGGAAGGCTTAGATTATCAAGAAATTAGGATTATCTCTTCAATTTCTCTCCTGGGCTAAAATTTATCAATCACCCTCCAGACCTGAAACTGCTGAGTGGAAAAGAAGATACCAATCTCATGAAGCCCCAGCCTAATCTTTTGGATGGGATCACAAGTAAGATATTCAAAGAATTTACCCATAGTTGAACAAGCATTTGTCTTGTGTTTTTATAAATTACTTAGAAAGTCTTTTCATTACTATGTTAATAGGGTCACAAGATGGATAAAATGGTTAGCCTCGCGCTACAGACTAAATGTTGTTTGTGCCCCCTCCATATTCATTTGTTGTCATTCTAACCCCCAAGGATAGTATGTGTAGGTGTGGCCTTTGGGAGGTGATTAGGTCATGAGGGTGAGCTCTCAGGAATGGGATTAGTGTCCTTAGAAAAGGACCCCAGAGAGCTGCCTCATCTCCACCATGGCAGCACGCAGCAAGAGGACAGCCCTCTATTATCCAGGAAGCAGGCCTTCCCCGGACACATAACTTGATCTAGGATTTCCAAGCCTCCAGCACGGTGAGAAGTAAAATTCTGGTATTTATAAGCTACCCAGTTGCAGGTATTTTATTTGGGCAGCCCAAACAGACGAAGACACCGTGGTTTTCAGGAAAGGCAATGCTAGTGAGCCACTGATAGATTGTTTTTCCGAACTCCAGCCGCAGAACTCAACTGTTGGCATGACACCATTCAGAAGGTTCCTTTCTGACTAACATGGAAAAATATAGGTAAAACATGTGACAGGGTCATGGTTTAGGTATGTTTTTTTAGAAGCTAGTGATGTTAGAGATGAGGGTTGGGGGAGCGTTCCACATGATGAGATTGACGACCCCTTACGCCACTGCCAGCACTGCGGCCACGGTCTTCACTTATTAAGCACTAACTGTGTACCAGGCACTGTTTCAGATACTACACATCTCATCTCCTTTAACCCTTCGTGCAACTTTGAGGTAGATCTTCTTACATGTGTTCACTGATGTTTGTAAGAAATTGGTGAGGGGTTAACATCTATCTTTTAGGGTTATTGTAAGAAGTATGTGAGACAGTGCAATTGAGAGAGTCTGCAAACCGTACGTTTCTACATGAATAGTAGCTTATTTCATTCAGCACAATTTATTTAAAGAGGAGACGTACTCAAATTTGAGCGCACGTAATAATATTTGTCTGATTGTGTAATTATGTCCTACATCAGGATTATTGTTGATCTGATAAGTCAGAGCCTTAAAAGTTAAACAGAGTTCTCTGAAATAGACATGTAACGTGAATATATACAACTCCGTGTACAGAATCAGAGAATGCTTGGCCTAGAAGGAAACTTTGAGGGCTTCCCGCTCAATCTTTCATTTTACAAAAGTAGAACTTTAAAAAAGCAGGAGGTTAGTACAAGGTGGTGTGATTAGAAGTATGTTTGGGGAAAATAGAGGTTCTAGATGACAGTGTTGGCAGCAAAGGAAAGAGCACTACAGCAGGAGATTTAGAGAAACCGACCTGGCTTTGGGGGGAAAGTTGCTGGGAAAGTGAGAGAAAACTGTCCAGACACAATGTTGGAAGGGGTTTCACAGTCTCAATCCTAATTCCAGAAGTTTTCTTTCCAATTAGCATTAAAGATCTGAAGTCAGACGAGCTGGGGTTTGAGAGTCTGACAAGGTTGATGGCTGGGTCACTGTATCTCAAGATTAGATCAGTGTGTCTGAATTTCAACACCACCCCCAAGCCTCACTCTACTATTGGCCCATCACAGGATTTGGGAATCCAGGAAATGGAGGTTGGAGAGTCACACTGACCCTGGCCAGGGCACTGCACTTGGTGAGTTGCAGGGCTGAGCCCAGAACCCAGCTCTCCTGACTCCTCCTCGGTCTTCCACGCTGCCTGTCTGTTTTGAGTTTACGTTCTGCTATGGTCTTCTTTCTGGGACCTCCATTGTCTCTTTGTTCAGCCTTGCAAAAGGATTAACAATACTACGTATGTAACTCTATAACTGAAAGAACGAGAAGGTTGGGGATCATTCTACACCTACATCATATCACATAAAGGGAACAGCTACCCCCCAAACCCTTGCTGGCCCTGGGACCACCCCCTTGATTTGTGAAGCACCAATGTGCACCAGGCATGTGAGGGGATGTACTACTTAGAGGAAGTTACTCTTACGTGAGTCCGTGGATGTTTAGAGAACACATAGAGCCACATATGGGTATCATTCAACAGCTCAGATGAATTTACTTCTTCATGTGGTTTGTTCAGTGATAATGCAACTTGTTTATTAGTTCCGGCTTCCATAGCCTGGAATACAGAAAGACCATGGTCTCCAAGGCCGGCCTCTGACACTTGTTTGTTGTGTAACTTGAACACATTCCGTAACCACTCTGGACCTGAATTCCCATCTGAGACAGATGTAGCACTTTCTGCCTTGTTGATAGGATATATAGAAGCAATATACCCTAGAACCTAGAATGTAACAAGCAATCCATAAATGATAGCTGTCATTATATTGTTGCTTTTGTTACTAATGTTTTGTTAATAGTATTTTTTATCAGCCCAGAAATAAGAAAATAACTAAAGGTTAAATTGAGTTCATTCAAAAGCGACAATAACATTAACATTAGCAACATTTGCCCAGCACTTTCTATGCTTTGGGTACTGTTTTATAAATAATTACTTGTATTAGCTCATTTAATGCTTACAACCACCTTTACCATTATGAGAATCAAGGAGTAAATATGTGTAAGTAGTAACCACAGGAACTGGTATATAGTAAGTGCTATAAGAGTTGATTAAAATTTAAAAAGATAAATACTATTATTTTTTCACTTATCAGATAGAGATATTGACTCACAGGGATTGTGACTGGGCCAGAGTCAGACAGCTACCAAGAGGCGAAGCCGGAACTAGAATCCTAGCAGGCTGATTCCTGCCTTCTTCCCACTGAGGGGACAGAGCAAATATGGAAATGAGGGTCATCTTCAGTTGTCCTCTATGTCACCTCTTTCTCTCATTTCCCTAGATAATGATTTCTTCCAGCCCCTAACAACCACTTCTCTCTCTGTCTTCATCAACCTGGGTGGTCCTTTGTCCCTCTAGAGACTTACAGTTTAAAACAACACCTTTTCCATCCACACGGTATCTTGCAGGCCAACCCAGATCAGAAATCTATATGCCTTTTTGCCCCCTTCCCTGAGTTTTTCTAGAATGTTCCTAATTCCCCTTTTGCACCAATCTCTATATCCTTTGCTCTAAATCTCAGGAGACAGATCCCTAAAAATGCGCATTTGTGTTCCATAATGATACTGGAGAAGTGTGGGGACATATGACCTCGGCTGCCTGGGTTCAGGTGTGACGGAATGGACACGCATTGTCAGTACACTGATTTTTCCCTTTTCTTCGGCGTAACCTCTATTTCACGCATTTCCCCAGAAAGCCTTGCTTGGATTCCACGTCTGTTATTTTGATCTGCACGATAAGAAAATCCCTGTCAGTTCAATCCATAGCTTGCGGGGCCTGCTTTGCTTTTTGTAAGCACGATAAGTTCTTAAACACAAGCGAGATGAAAACCATACCGCGCTTCCCTCGGGGACTATTTAAAATGTAAAATATAAATATTTCTTCACTGAATGTACTTAACTTAGCAAGCCCGTGTCTGGTTTGTGTCCTTCCAGTCATCACACTGACGCCGCGTTTGCTGTTCCTTCATTTAGCTGAGCCGAAATGAGCTGGAGAAGCGAAAATCAGCACTTGAGTCTTTTCTGGGGAGCTGAATGTACAAATCTTGCCAAATCTTCCTTGATCGCATAATGCCTCTCAGATAAGGAGAACTCTGCAGTAGGCCTGGGCTCGTGGTGGTGTTTTATGGTGACAGATAGGCTGGCTCGGGGTCTCTTGATGCAGTGAATCCGGTGTTAGGAAAAGCTAACAGGACAGTCACCCCGTGGGGGGCCACACATCACCTCACTTGGCCCTGCACTGGGGGCTTGTCGTCTTTGCCTGGTGAGGCCCACCCCAAACCCACTCCACTCCCTACCACACCTGCCCCTTACCAGGGTCTCCTGAAGGTTTGTGAACATGGCAGGACTAAGAGTGGTAGCCTCTCTACCTTCTGGTATCTTCTTACTTCACCGACCGTACCTGCTGTACTTTAGATCAGACCGGGAGTTGTGTTCTTGTCTCATATAACGTTTAGGTTTTTTTTTAACTTTTATTTATTTTTGAGAGACAAAGAATGAGAGAGAGCATGAAAGGGGGAGGGGGAGAGAGAGAGGGAGACACAGAACCTGAAGCAGGCTCCAGGTTCTGAGCTGTCAGCACAGAGCCCGACGCGGGGCTTGAACTCACAAACTTCGAGATCATGACCTGAGCTCAAATCGGACATTTAACTGAGCCGCTCAGGTGCCCTTCACACAGTTTTTCCAGTGCCCACTCAGGGCAGGTAAGGGACAGAGCCAATGGGAGTGTGCTCTCTCTTATTTCTATTCTGCACATACCATGTGAAATCATGATGCTTGTGGTCAGAGCACATGGAATTTTCTATATATTCTTTTTATTCGTCTTTTGTTATGAGAAGATTCAAACAATGCAAGAGACTTTATCGGGCAAAGGAATAAAGTATCTGTTAAGACAAGGGACACTCGGGGCGCCTGAGTGGCTCAGTCCGTTAAGCCTCTGACTCTTGATCTCAGCTCAGGTCTTGATCTCATGATCATGAGTTCCAACTGGGTGTGGAGCCTGCTTAAAAAAATTTTTTTTGAAAGACAAGGGACACTTTAGTACTCTAGGGACAGCACCCAGTGGGAAAGTGGCTTCTCTGTCTCCCAGCCACTGAAACCTTGCTTCCAGCACAATCTCATGAAGAAGCCCCATTAGAATGAGAATGGGGGGGGGGGCAAGGTAAAATATATTTCATATAAAATTAGCATTTTAACCATGTTTAGATGTACAGTGCAGAAGCATAATGACATTCCCAGAATGTGCTACTGTCCTTACTTACATGTCACACTTCCACCATGCCACCAGAAACAATAAGCGAGAAGTCTCCATGTCCACCACAGCCTGGGTCACCTCTAGTCTACTTTACATCTCTTTGAATTGGGCTATTCTAGGAATTTCATATAATTATGCAGCATTTGTCGTTTTGTGTCTGGCTTATTTCATTCAGCCTAACGTTTTTAAGATTCATCCATGTTGTAGCAGAACTTCAGTATCTTTTTTTAAAATTGAAATATAATTAACATATGGTGCATTCTTAGTTTCAGGAATGCAATATGGTGATTCAACGATTCTATACATTACTCCGTGCTCATCAAGGAAGGTGTACTCTTGGGCGCTTGGGTGGCTCAGCTGGTTAAGCCTCTGACTTTGGCTCAGGTCATGAGCTCACAGTTCACGAGTTTGAGCTCCACTCCAGGCTCTGCACTGTCAATGTGGAGCCCACTTGGTGTCTTCTCTCTTCCTCTCTCTGCCCCTGCCTCCCACTCTCTCAAAAAATAAATAAACACTGGGACCCCTGGGGGGCTCATTTGGTTGGGTGGCTGACCTAGGCTCAGGTCATGATCTCACAGTTCATGAATTCAAGCTCCGCCTTGGGCTCAGTGCTGATAGCTCAAAGCCTGCAGTCTACCTCAGACTCTGTCTCTCCTCTTCCTTCTGTCCCTCTCCTGCTCATACTCTCTCTGTCTTTCTCTCAAATTAAACATTAAGAATAAATAAACACATACACAAATATTGTAAAAAGATAGGTGTACTCTTAATCCCCATTATCTTGTTCACCTTCTTCATCTATTTCTTTTGATGATTGAATGACCCATTGTATGCATATACTATTCTGTGTTTATTTCCTCACCTGCTGATGGACATTTGGGCTGCCTCCACATTTTACCTATTGTGCATAATGCTGCAATGAATGTTATCACACAAGTGTCTGTCCAAGTCCCTACTTTCACTTGTTTTGGGTATAAATATAGGAGCAGAATTGCTGGGTCATTCAGCAATTCTGTATTTACCATTTTTTTTGAAGAACCACCAAACTGTTTTCCACAGAAGTTGTAGCCTTACATTCCCACCAGCAACGTGAGTGTTTCAATCTTCACATTACTATTTTCCATTATTATTATTATTATTATTATTATTATTATTGCCATCTGAGAGGGTGTAAAGAGGCATCTCATTGTGCTCTTCATTTGTGTTTCCCTGATGACTAAGGATGCTTGGGATCCTTTTGTGTCCTTATTGGTTATTTGTGTATCTTTTCTGTAGAAATACCTATTCACATCTTTTCCAGTTTTCAAATCAGGTTGTTTGGGTCTCTGTTGTTGAGATTTAGGATCTCTTTATATATTCTGGACATATGATCAAGTATATATCAGATACATAATTTGGAAATATTTTCTCCCAGTCTGTTGGTGGTCTTTTCATGCTCTTGATAATAGGTTTTGATGCCCAGAAGGTTTTAATTTTGCTGACGTTCAACGAATCGACTGTACCCTTAAAATCCTTTTTAAGTTCTATTTCTTGACTTTGGCAGGGGGAGGGGGAGAGAGAGCATCCCAAACAGGCTCTGCACTGAGCCTGACGTGGGACTCAGTCTCACCACCGCAAGATCCTAATCTGTGCCGGTATCAAGAGTCAGATGCTTAACTGACTGAGCCACCCGGACGCCCCTCACCTTTACCTTTAGCTGCTTGTTTGCTGTTGCTGCTGCTGCTGTTGTTGTTGCTGTTGATGTTGTCATCTACCTCAGGATCCACAGCCAAATCCAAGGTTATGAAAATTTACCCCATGTCGTTTTGAACTTCTTCTTTGAAGACCTATTTCTCAGGCACCTTCCATATATAATCCTATTTAATCCTTGCAGCAAATCTATGTGGTATTACTGTTCCCTTTTGATTAATGAAAAACCTTTAAGCTTAAAATAAAACCTTTCCCAAGATTGGGCAACTTGTAAAATGATAGTGCAGGAATTTGAACCAGTGCATCCAAATTTCTAATAGACACTAATTTGGGGGGGTTCAAGAACGAGATATGATCATTTATAAGATTTCTCAGGAATTCCCCCAAATTAAAAGTTATTCCTAAAATACTTCCAGCATTCTTTACGCACGTTACTTATTAGTATGGATATCTCAAATTTTGTGTTTAATAAGTAAGAAATGTTAAGTTTAGTAGTATTATTAAAGTACAACAAATGTCCAAACATTGGAAAATGCCAGCAAACAGCACTGGCTAGTATTCAAATATTAATTTGGATCTCCTAAAAAGATTACCAGAACTAACAAAAAGTCTTGTATAGAAATTGCCAGTTTAAGGATTTATTTGCTTCTAAAGGTTGTTATTTCTTAAAACATCATGTACAGGACTTAAATAGAGCATTCAATGTGTATAAACTTACTAATATTTATTTTATGTGCCAGAATGACTCACTCTTAGCAGCAGGTGAAGTCAGAATTGCACACATATAGCAACAGCTACAAGAAAGACTAACTAATTAGATCATAAATATTCCCCTTCTGTGTGGAGGGCTAAGCCTTCATTTTTGCTGGAGAATTATGTTTCCTCCCTTCCCCAGTTTCTCAACTGATTTTCCTCAAGATGCAGAAAAACATACAAATTTTCTGAGAAATGACAAGAAAGAATTCTTGCATGGAAACACTAATTAGAACCAGATCTGGATTTTTCCCCTAAAAACCCATATTTTTCCTGCTGCTGCTTCTGGCAGCCTCCCAGGAGATGCTCAGAAGGAAGGGATTAGCAGGTCTTCAGTATAACATGTTGAGAGCGTTTATTGCATTTATTTGTTTCCTATTGCTGTCGTACCAAGTCACTACAAATGTAATGGCTTAAATTCATGCAGATTTATTCTCTTCAAGTTCTAGAGGTCAAAACTCCAGAATCTGTGTCACTGGGTTAAAATCAAGTTGTCAACACGAAGGCTCTGATGTTTCCTGCATTGTCAGCTTCTAGTGGCCACCTGTGTTCCTTGGCTTGTGGCCACTGCCTGATGATCAAAGCCTATCACTCCAGCATCTGTTTCCATTTCAGGTCACCTTCTCCTCTTACTCTACCTCCTTCATCATTCTTCTTTCAAGGATTATTGTGATTACATTTGGGCCCATTGGGCAATCCAGGGTCATCTCCCTCTTCTAAAGACCTTGAAATTAATCATATCTGCAAAGTCCTTTTTGCCAAACAAGGCAAGAGTCACAGGTGCCAGAATACAGGAAGAGGACTCAACTCAGGGACCATCAGCCTACTGCATTGGGCCTTGTAGCCTACACCTCAAGCGAGAATAAAAGGCAGATGGGGGTGGCCAGGACCTGAGGACAGGTGAGCCACCTATGGCAGGGTCCTGAAGAGTGTGCCCAAGTGCAGGAAGCCTTCGTCATACAGGGGGAAATTCAAGGTCTCAGAGAACTCAACTAACTCCTATCCTGATCAAACTCGAGAGCTGACAAGTGGTCTGAATCTGTCAGGAGACCCAGAGCTCCTGCTTAGGTTCTGTTTCAAAAGAAGATCCAGTCTCTTGGAAGGAAAACGGAGACAAATCAAGTGTGTCTCCAGGGCTCACAGGATAACCTGAAGAACCAGTATTTACCTCCACTGGGAATTCAGAATGTAGAAAAAAATGCAAAACCATAGTTCTTTCAGGCAGAGTGTTAGGAGAGTGTGGGTTTTAGAAATCGTGTTATCCCAACCTGGGTTGCTAAGGTTTGTGTGGAGTTAGGTGAGTTGAGACTCAAGTAAAAACACAAGGTGCTCTATGGTTAGAATTAGGACTAGGCTCAGGCAAATCAGATTTGCAGAAATAAAGATATAGTTCTTCTTCAGGCTACTGAGCTTTTATATCTGGCGTGCATGTTCGGGTGCACGCATAAGGGTGGGTGAATTTTAAACTGTATATGTATTTTATTTATGTACTCTACTAAGTGATACATTGCAAGAGTGTCTGTTGCTTCCTGTTACCAAAACCAATATTGCAATAATTATACTCAAATACTTCTCCTTCTGGATCCAGGTGAGGATTTCTTTGACCATACACCCCGAACAGGGTCCCTGGGTCTCAGGGTATGTGTAAGTGCTTGTTCATTTTCCAGAAGGACAACGTCAGTCTCCAGTTCCTCCAGCTGTGCATGAGGAGCCAGATGTCCCCACATCCTTGTCAACATTTGTCATTTTCCACCTTTCTAAGTTTTCCTGTTTATTAGGGGCTGTGTCCTGTCTCTGGTCACTATCACATCATTGTTTCTTATGTTCTATAGTCATGTGACTTTTCTCTGCTGTAAATTGCCTCGTTGTATCCTTTGTTGACTTTATACTGGAATTGTTACCTTTTCTTCCTTGATATGAAACTGTCTCTTGTATTCTCAGCTACTCATCTTTTGTTCATTTTAACCATTGCGGTTCATTTTTCCATTCTGTCGATCCTTAATTTTGTCCATGATGTTCTTAACTGAACAGACTTTTTAAATTTTAATGTAATGGAACTCATCAAGTTTGAGATTTATTGTTTGAGGTTTTATTTGAAGAATTCTCCCCATTGTGGAGCACCTGGGTGGCTCAGTCACTTTAATGTCTGACTTGGGCTCAGGTCACGATCTCACAGTTTGTGGGGTCGAGCCCCTTATCAGGCTCTGTACTGTCAGCACAGAGCCGGCCTCAGATCCTCTGTTTCCTTCTCCCTCTGCCCCTCCTCCACTGATCCTCTCTCACTCTCTCTCTTTCTCTCACAGAATAAATAAATAAACTTAAAAAAAAAAGAATTTTCCCCATTGAAAGTCACAAAAAACATTCATCTAGGTTTCCAATAACTTTAGGTCTTTAATCCATTTGGAGTCTGTCTGTCTGGTGTTAGCTAGTAAGTCAGGTTTATTTGCTTCTGATACTAGTCCATTTTGCTAACAGTAGCTACAAAACAATCTATTCTTTCTGCATTGATTTGTGGTGCCAGTTGACTATATATTAAATTTCCCTGTGTACATGGATCTGCCTCTGACTTCTATTTTCTATTTTATTGGTCTACTTTGAAACCACACTACACTGGTTTTATTTAACTGTGTTCATTGTAAGTCTTAATAATTGATGCATGTCCTGCTCATAGATTCTCTTTTAGGAATAACTTTAAAAGACTTCATTCTTTTTTTTTAATTTGAGATATAATTCACCCTATTGTAAAATGTTCCCTTTAATGGTGTGCATTCCAGTGGTGTTTAGTGTATTTGTAACCATCACTATACTCTAATCAGAGTCTTTTTCTTACCTTAAAAACAACCTTTAAAAAATTTGTTAACGTTTATTTATTCTTGAGGAGGTGGGGAGAGAGAGAGAAGGAGAGGAGAGGGGAGGGACATAGAGGGAGACAGAAAACTCAAAGCAGGCTTCAGGCTCTGAACTGTCAGCACAGAGCCTGACGTGGGGCTTGAACTCACAAACTGCAAGATCATGACCTGAGCTGAAGTCAGACACTCAACCAACCAGGCTGCCCAGGTGCCCCTCCTTAAAAAGAAACTATACCCACTAGTGATGATTCTCTATTTGCCTTCCTCAAGCCCCTGGCAACTTCTAATCTACTTTTGATCTCTATGGATTTAAGTATTCTAAACATTTTACTTAAATGGAATCCTACTGGGGCACCTGGGTGGCTCAGTTGCTTAAGCGTCTGACTCTTGATTTCAGCTCAGGTCATGATCTCACAGTTCATGAATTCAAGCCCATGTCAGGCTTTATGCTGACATTTTGGCACCTGCGTGGGGCTCTTATTCTCCCTCTCTCTTTGCCCCCCCCCCACTTGTTCATATTCTCTCTCTCTCTCTCAAAAATAAGTAAATTAAATGGAATCATACAATACAGTATGTGATCTTTCATGACTGGCTTCTCTGACTTTGCAGATCATTTTCAAGTTTCGTCTGTTAGTATGTATCAGTAGTGTTGAATATTTTTATTGCTGAATAATATTCTACTGTATGGATATACCACATTTCGTTTATCCATTCATCAGCTAATAGATATTTGTTTCTACTTTTTACTGTCATAAATCATGCTCCTGTGAGCATTCATGTACCTGTTTTTGAGTGAACTTCGTTTTCAAGTCTTTTAGTTATATACCAAAGAGTCAAATTGGTCGTCATAGAGTAACTTTACATTTAAGTTTTTGAGGGACTCCCAAACTGTTTTCCAAAGCGCACAATTTTAGACTCTTAGCAGGAATGTACAAGGGTTCCAATTTCTCCCCATGCTTGTTCACTGTCCATCTTTTTGAATACAGCCATTCTACTAAGTGTGAGAGGTACCTCCTTTGATTTTGCTTTCCGTGTTTCTTTTTCTTTCTTTTTAATTTTTTAATGTTTCTTTATTTTGAGAGAGAGAGAGAAAGCAAGTGTGTGAGTGCATGTGTGCGTGTGTGTGTGTGTGCGTGCGCGTGAGTGTGCAGGGAAAGAACAGATGGAGTGGGAGAGAGAGAGTCCCAAGCAGGCTCCACACTGTCAACACAGAGGCCAATGCAGGCCCAATCCCTCAGACTGTGAGATCATGACCTGAGCAGAAATAACAAGTCAGACACTTAATTGACTGAGCCACCCAGATGCCCCCTAATTTCTGTGTCTGATGACTAGTGACGTTGAGCTTCTTTCCATGTACTTGTTGGCCATTTGTATACCTTCCCTGCAAAAATATCTATTCAAATCCTTTGTCCATGTTTAACTGTGTTACCTGTCTTCTTACTGATGAATGATAAGTGTTCTTTATATATTCTGGGACTAGACCATTATTAGATTTAAGTTGTAAATATTCTCTTCCATTCTGTGGTCTGTATTTTCACTTTCTTTATGATTCCTTTGACATTTTCCCAGGACTGTTAGAGGCTGTTGTATGTTTTCATTGTTCAGTTCAAAAAGCTTAGAAACATTCTTGACTCTTCTCCTTTTCTCCTAACCTACATCCAATCTGTCTGGAAGTCCTATTGCTCTGCCTTCAAGGGTAAACAATCGGATCCCTTTTCTCCTTACCTCCTCTTCCCTCAGGCAGCTCTCCTGTCTTTACCTGGATATTTTCTTAGGCTCCAAACTCTTTTCCTGGCTTCTACAACAGCACTCAAATTGTCTTCTCTCTGTACAGTTTGAGAATGAGCCAGTTATAGTCTTGCTCAGATCACACCACTCCTGTGATTGTCCAAAATCTGTTCTTCTTTCCTGTTTTCTGGAGGTGATTTCTGATGGGAGTCTGGTTTCCCTTCCTCACCCAGAATACTCACCTGCTCCTTAGCAGTGTCTCCTGCTCATGGGAACCCAGAGGGGAGAGGGCCCTAGAGCATTATCTCTGGGATAAATAAACAGCCCTCTGCTACCCGGCAATCCTGCTTCCATCCCTTTGCACTCACTCTCTGCTATTAGTGTCTTTTTTTTTTCATTCATTTTTTTATGTTTATTTTTTATTTTTTACATTAATTTATTTTTGAGAGACAGAGAGAGACAGAACATGAACAAGGGAGAGGCAGAGAGAGAGGGAGACACAGAATCTGAAGCAGGCTCCAGGCTCTGAGCTAGTGCTCAGCACAGAGCCCAACATGGGGCTCGAACCCATGAACCGTGAGATAATGACCTGAGCCGAAGCCAGACACTTCAACCGACTGAGCCACCCAGGTGCCCCTGTTAGTGTCTTTTTAATTTATTAGTGTCACACACACGCTGAAAGGGCACCAATCATAAGTGCACTGCTCCGTGAATTTGCATAGGGTGAATACATCTGTAAAACCAGCTTCAAATAAAGAAATCCAGTACTACCTAGGAGACCTCCAGCTGATTCGTTGTACTTTTAGCTGATGAAGGAGGCCAGGGCGAGAAAACAAACAAACGGACCTTAGAATAACCCTATCTTTCAAGATAAAGACCCGATCTTTTCAAAAACGAGCTTCCACCGAATGTGCCTGATATTCCTGGATTTCTGAAATGAGCACATCTGATCCTGTGCACGTATTTCGTATATAGCTTATCATAGCATTTTAGCTGTTCCCTCATTTTAAAAATAACCTTCATGTTTTATTTAGGGGGAGCTAAGTTTGAATGTATGCCGCCAGTGTGTCTTTTGATCCTGCGAGTGGATGGCTCCCAGGACAAGAAGGGCAGTGAGGCGCCGCCGACATGACTCCGAGATCACAACACTCTCGGAATCTCGTCACTGCTGACCTCAAAGCCTTGCCTGGGACCCAGGCTCTCCCCACAGTAAGCAGAGGAGACCACTGTCCATTCCCCTGAAGTACGGAGAGAAGCTCATGCTCAAAACATCCCACTGGGTCATTGAATTCAGCTTCCCTCAGCTTTAGTTTCATTATCTACAACCTAGTACTAGAGTCTTCAGTCTCCTTAAAATGGAAATAATCATGTTAATAATGTGATGGGAGTTGAATGAAATAACATATTTGTAGTAGACAGAGTATTACCCCCTCCAGATGTGCGCACACTAATCCCAGGAATCTGTGAACATGTTACTTTATATGTCAGAAGGGACTTTGTGGTTGATTACAGTTAAGGACCTTGGAATGGGAAAATGGCAAAGGGGAATTAAGGTTACAAGTGGAATTGAGGATACACATCAACGGAATTAACATAGGGAAACTACCCTGAATTGTCTGTGTAGCTCCAAGTGTCCTCAGAAGGATGCTTAAAAGTGGAGAAGGAGGCAGAAGAGAAGGTCAAAGGGATGTAAAGAATTGACCCGCATTGCAGTCTTTGGGGTGCAGGAAGTGGCCCTGAGCCAAGGAATACAGGCGGCCTCCCAAAGCTGAAAAGTCCAAGGAAATGGATCCTCCCCTTGAGCCTCAAGCAAGAAACGGAGCCTTGCTCACATCGTGACTGTTTCCTGGTGAGGATGTCGCATTTGTAATCCTCAGAAGTGTGGCATAATACATTTGTGTTACTTCAAGCCACTAATCCGGTGGCGCTTTGTTATAGCAGCCATAGGAAATTAATATTTAAAGATCCTAAGGAAGGTCCAGGTACATAATAAGTTATCAATAAATACATGTTAGCTATGCAAGGTAACTAGGGAAAAGGGGAGCTGAATGCTTCTAAAGCCTTTCACAATTTTGTCCAAGGTTGACCCCATATACGTCATTGAAGGCCTGTTCCTGAATCACATAGAGATTCACAGAGCTGAGTGTAGAAACTAAAATAGTTTTTCCTCTTGTTTATGGTCAGAGCTATAGTTGCTGTGTTTAAGTTCACCCCTAATAGCCATTCTGCCTGGAAAATGTGTGTGTGTGTGTGTGTGTGTGCGTGTGTGTACATATATACATATATACCTATATACCCCTACATACCTATATATGCCTATGTACCTGCATACACTTACGTACCTGTATACACCTACATATATCTATATATCTACAGACCTGTATACATATATGTATCTGTATATACGTACATACCTATATATACCTACGTACCTTTATACATATACGTACCTGTATACACCTACCTACTTGCATATACCTGCATATACCTATGTATCTCTATAAACCTAAAGACTTGTATACATATACGTACCTGTATACACCTACAGACCTATATACACATATGTCCTGTATACACCTACATAACTGTATATACCTACAGACCTATATACACATATGTACCTGTATATACACATACATACATACACATACACACCTATATATACATACATGCATATATACACATACATACATATATAGATATTCTATCCAAAACTAAACTCACTCTTGCGCTATAGCAACGTGGAAGGGATGCTTCCCGTGTTACTGGTTACCACGATGCTAGTACAGACCCCACTACCTCTCACATCAGTGGTTTTGACAGCCTTCCAATGTGCATCCTCAACACTGGGGCTAAATCTGTCTTCTGTGATGTCTTTATGGAGATTCTTAAAAAAATAAATATCTGGTCATATCAACCTTGGTGTAGAGCATTCAGTGACTTCCCATAACTTTTACAGGACAAACCCCTAAGCTCATCAGTAATTTTCAAAAGGACTTTACAGTCTGTTTTTAAGCCCCTTTCATTTCTAGAAAACGTCAGCTCTCACAACTGGCCTACTTGAGCTTTGTGCTCTGGCCTTCCCAGATAACTCCTTAGTCTCTTGATACGCATTGCACCTTGGTATTTGTGCTGTTCGGTTCCCTCTATTTGAGTGTCTCTCTCTACCATCTTGGCAAGTGTGTGGTTTATCCAACATTGTCTAAAGCCTTCACAGATCCACCCAACTGGAAGTGGTCTCCCCTCTGAATTTACAGACCGTGTCTTCATGCTCACGTTCCTCCTTCTAAAACAGTGACTTTCCTATTGCCTGAACATCTCTATGAACATATAAAGCTTATAGGGAAAAATGATGGGAATTGAGGGCACGATACCTTACACGCAGATGAATCCTGCACAGTAGCTACCATTGTGCCTTCCCTTACAGTACCCAGGGCCACGTGTGGCTATTTAGATTTAAAGTGGTCACATTTAAGCCAAATTACAATTTATTAGTCATACTAGCCACCCTGCAAGTGTTCAATAGCCATGTGCAGTTAGTGGCTCCCATACTTAAGAGCACAGATGGAAAATAATTCCATTATCATAAAGAGTTCTATTGGTCAGTGCTGATCTAGAACACAGTAAGGGATCAGTATACACCTGAGGAGAAGAAAAGGAAAGAAATAATAATGAGAAAGGAAGAGGAATAGGGAAGATAAATAAGATTCCAAAACGATGTCAGGAGAAATTGTCCAAGACTTTGAAGTAGGTGAAAGAGCTTACCAAGGATCTTTTCAACAAAGGGCTTGGCAATTCCTTTGGAGATGATCTGATTCTGTAGTGATGTGTACCTTTGCTCTTTATCATCTAGGCAGTTGTACATCTACGTAAGGGAAGAGGTTTAGCTTGCAGAAAACAGATAGCCATGAGAATCATTCTTGCCCCACAACAATGCAAATGAATGTTGTTCCACTAAAGAAACAGTTCATTTCCTCCTAGTATAAAAGATCACATTACATCTGATTGCCCTGGAAGATATTAACACATTTTACCTTTATTAACAAATTTATTTCAGTATTTCTAATTGATTCTGTATCTCTGTTCCCCAGTCTCTTTCTTTCTTCCTTCTTTCCTTCCTGTCTTTCTTTTTTTTTGGAGAGAGAGAAAGGGCACAAGTGAGCAAAGGGCACAGAGAGAGAGAGAGAATCCCATGAGGGGCAGAGAGAGTGAGAAAAGCAGGGTCCACCCCAAGTGGGGCTTCTATTTACCTGTTGTGGGACTCAAACTCATGAACCATGAGTCAAAGTCAGATGCTTAACAACTGAGCCACCCAAGTGCCCTCTTTAGTCTCTTTTGAAATAGCCTTCATATCTTACCAGTTCCTTCTTTGATTATTGAGTTGGTTAAAATCTTGGACACATTCTTTTTTTTTTTTTTTAAGATTCTTTTTTAAAGGACTCTCTACCAATATGGGGCTCGAACTCACAACCCCAAGATCAAGAGTCACATCTCTACCAACTGAGCCAGCCACATGCCCCATGTTCAGTTTTGAAATATGTATGAGATATAGGTCTTTAACATTAAAAAATTATATCTTAAGGATGTAGGAGGGTGTAGGGCCATGTTCAAGTGGGCTCCATTGGTAAAACGCACTGCTTGCAAAGTAAACCCTAGGGGCCACATACACCCAACCTTATCTTTCCTTGGCTCCTGGAGTGAATAACAAAAAGCAAAAGAACGTTAACTCTCTGTTACTGACTCTCTGTTCTGTAGGTTCTTTTGTCCTCTCTAATGTTTTCGGTTTCCTGAGCGTGTGTATGCTGCTTTCGATTCTACTCTGTGCACGGCCGCTACATCATTTCTCATCGGTTGCCACAATGAGGAGGAGTTTAGTTTTACAGTCTGTTTGGTGACTCTTACCAGATAGATGCTGAGCGGAATAAGAGCCATGTTGGAAAATTTTGAAAGTTATACTCTAGCAGGGCAAAGCAAGTGACAAATGGAGGGAAGAGCCTTTGCTAGAGGTCCTTTTTGAGATCCTGGTTTCGGTACATCTTGTTAAGGAAAATCAGAACCTGATAGTAAGTGAAAAAAAGAGATTTTATTCAGGAATGATTGCAATAGGGGAAGAGAGGCCTCCACATAGAACGGGGACAAGTTCTTTAAAAAAAATTTATTTGTTTAGAGAGGGAGAAAGAGAGAGGGGCAGAAAGAGAATCCTAAGCAAGCTCTATGCTGTCAGCACAGAGCCGAATTCAGGGTTCGATCTCGTGAACTGTTCGATCATGACCTGAGTCAAAGTCAAGATTTGGATGCCTAACCCACTGAGACACACAGGTGCTCCAAATCTGGGTTCAGTTCTAAAGACAGCATGTGCTAATGGAGATTTATGGCCCACGAGCAGGGTGGGAGTCAGCGACTGGGACATTACTAAGGAAACAGGGGTCATGGGGATTGTGGCTAACTCTGCTTGACAGGACTTTTGCTGAAGGCAGGCCATGGGATTAGACATCACCTTGGGGAAGGGAGGGTGTCAGGAATTTGATCAGACATCAAAGTGATCAGTTATCAAGCATGAGAATTTCTCTGTCGTGACTTCGCAGGATTTTTGCTACAACTGGGCAATGCACAGATGGATACCAAAGTCCCCAGGTTGAGACCTCGTTGAGGAGAGGGTCAGAGCAGGCTGACTCACATTTGCACAAGGACACGGTGGTCTTTGATAACAAAGATGAGCTTTGGGGGTGGCCTTTGGAAAGAAGAAAATTGCCTTGCCAGAGGTATAGAAACAGAGTAAGTAATCAAGGCAGAGGCTAAAAAAATGGATATCTTTTATTTTTTGATTTGAGATGTTAACAGGGAGGAAAAGACTTTAAGAAGAGTCCCATGTGGTCAAGATAGACTTTGTTTTTTGTTTGTTTTGTATTTTGAAGGGTTAAAAGAGGCAAGAGAGGATAAGAAGTAAAGACAATAGGGGAGCCTGGGCGGCTCAGTTGGTTGAGCATCCCACTCTTGATTTTGGCTCAGGTCATGATCTCAAGTTCCTGAGATTGAGCCCTGCGTAGAGTTCTGTGCTTGAGATTCTCTCTCTCCCTTTTCCTCTCCCATGCTCACATACATGTAGTATCTAAGAAAAAAATAAAGGAAAGATGGAAGGAAGGGAAGGGAAGGAGGAAGGAAAGAAAGAAAGAAGGAAGGAAAGAAAGAAAGAAAGAAGGAAGGAAGGAAGGAAAGAAGGAAGGAAGGAAAGGAGGAAGGAAGGAAAGGAGGAAGGAAGGAAAAAAAGGAAGGAAGGAAAGGAAAGGAGGAAGGAAGGAAAGAAAAGGAGGAAGGAAGGAAGGAAGGAAATAAGGAAAAAAGGGAAGAAGGGAAAAGGAAAGGGAAAAGGAGAGAAAGGAAAGAAAAAAAGAAATAAATATAATGGTGTCAGGGAGGAAAGTGTAACTTCTACCTTCTTAGGTTGAGAGCCTGGGGTGCTGCCAATTAAATTAACAAAAGAGAGATTCCTAAGAGAAAAGACACATAGTTTTTATTAATATGTACATGAATGGGAGCTCACCAAAAGAAGCAAAACTCAAGGAAGTGGTTAGACTTGGGTTACATTCACTTTTAACAAAACAGGAGGGGCTGGGTTTCAGGGCACCATCCATTTTGGGGAAGTAACTAGCAAATAAGTGAGAGAACAAAGGGAAGATCAAGGTTATTGTAGTAAGATCTGTTTAAGCAAATTAACCTTGTTGCAGCCTCCCTGGTCTCTGGAGATGTGAGTTGCCCTTTCTGGGCAGGGTGGGGAAGAGAGAGGAACACCTCCTCCAAGGGAAATGTGTGCCCTGTCTTTAGGCAGAAAAGGAAAGGACAGAGAGCTCTTCCTGTATCTGTCGATTCTAAATTGTCTCCAGCTGATAGTAATCTTTATGCCACAGTGGCATATTTTGGGATGACTTATTCTGATTCCCTTCAACGGCTTTCTAAAATGGTATTAGATTTTGATGTGTGAAGGTTAATAAAAATTGAAGAAAGCAATTATCCATTCATTTATTCATTCATTTACTACATTTTTATTGAGGGGTACTGCTGTACCGAGCACTTGGCCAGGAGCGAAAAACAGAAGGATGAGCCTCATTCTTTGCTCTTTAAGGCTTTCGTACAAGCAGGAGACCGATGTGGAAGAAATTTAAGTGAAATATAATGCCCTAGGTGCTGCTTTCACTATGTGGTACCAAAGAAATACAAAAGGATAAATGGTCTATCTTGGTCTGAGGAGAACATATAAAACAATACAGGACTCTGGGAATATCGTAGGTGCTTTTCATGGTTTCTGACAAGCTCTGAGCACAATCTGAAATCAGTCACTGTGTGACTCAGTAATGACTACTGTCAAGCTATAGACTTAGCTACCAAATTGGAATTCACCGGACGCCATGTTCAACAAACAATTCATTTTCAGATGTTTCTTTGGTTGAAAATGCGTGTCTTTGGAAGTTTTACCCATTGCTTATTTTCTTCAAAGGGAAGTAAACCAACAAAATGACAGTAATCATTTTCATATCCAGTCATACGTTACCATGACTGGATATAAAATCGGGAGCTTAGGCGATTGAATGCAATCTCCAAAGTCTACTTCAGACTGCCTGTTTCACTAATGTATGTATGGAATACCTTTGTCTGACTTCTAACCCAGTCTGGGGAGCTTTGGAGAAAATGTTTTGGACTGAATTTTACAAAGCGACATCTGTTCCCTGGGTGAAACTGCATTAGCCAGATTTGTGTACTTATTTCTATGCCTCGGGTTAATCTCTTTCTTAGAAGTTACCCACAGCCCGCATGCAAATTCTCTCAAGAACTCAGATTTACATGATGGGCTCTTAGCTCCCTAAACTTATCTGAAATCTGCCATTGTTTCCCTAACCGCTTGCTATCTCTCTGCATAACCCATTCTCAAATCTATTACAAATAAACTTTACCTTTCCTCCTTGTCAGTCGCAAGCAGGATCTCTTTGAATTAAATCAGTTGCCCTGAGCAACAAGAAAGTGCTACATATTTCGAGGAAATCAGCATGACTCTTTGAAGTAAAAAAGGGGTAATTTTCCATTCTTTATGCCAGTACAAAAATCAAACCTCGGTGTGCGAATAATATAAATGTGCTGCTTTTCAATCACAATCTGACTCAATGGCTGCTAATGCTAGAAGAAAGACCCTTTTGTATGAAAATTCTTTCTGTGTCTTTGACCCTATTAGGTGGTGTGGGGGCGATCTGGGTGGCTGTGCTAGTGGCCCTGCCCGGAGGTGACAGCTATAAATGGCCATTTATTCAGAAAGCCAAGCTGCTCACTCCTGTTTGCCGGGGACACAGCAATGATTTGAAATGACTTCTCAAAATCTTATCTCTGACTTCATGGTTTTCTCTTTTAGAGACGAAGTTCACTTTAGTGGATATAATTTACCAAAGGGCGTCCAGAATTAATTTTTGACTGGCACCATTTTCCCCTCTGGGTGTTTTTGTTAGGCTGTTCTGTGATTCTTTTCGAACATCCAGTCCTCTCCCCCCCACACCCACCGTTTTACAGACCGGGGAACAAAACTGTGATGGCCTCAATTTCCCAGAACTGGCAGAGTTGACCAGAGAGCCCAGGGGTTCTAATTACAAATCCCACTTGAAGTGGGCCTACGTATACCTTCTAGAGCGTTTTGTTTCATCAGATGTCCACAGAAACTTGTTGCCACGTTATATAGTTTTGAAGAGGATCCTTGAAACCAAAAATATATGTTATGTGGTTTACATTTAGGAACACGGTTTCCTCCTTCTTTGTCCTTCTAGTGAGCCATGAGGAGCCATCGAACCTTCCATCTCTTAAAATCCTCCCATCCTCTCTTCCCTTTTCTTCTGGCCTTTCAGCCTATTCACCTTCCTCCTCAGCTATTGCAATGACCTCCGAGGTAGGTCTGCTTCCAACTTACCCCCTTACCCGACCAGGTCACCCTGCTCAAAACCAGCAAGAAATTTTCTTACCATGGTGGCTCTCAGGCCCTGCATCCCTAAAACCAGAGTCCATGGTCTTGGCAGAGTTTGGTGATCCCCTCTCTGGGATCTCTTATTTTCTCCATACACATTTAAAATTTTGGTGTCTTTACTCTGATGACAAGATCTAAAATTAAAACAAATATTGAGTCATCTGGGTGTTTATAACCAGTGCTGACACTGTCACCATCCACATTTGTTTCTGCGTGCTTGTCCCCCACAGAACTGGGGAAAAAAATTAATGCAGTTTTCCTTAAGCTTATGGTTAGAACTCTAAGGATAATGAGATTGAGTGAAATAGTGAAGGAGATTTTTTGTTTTGAAAAAGGCCTTTAGACACAAAATGGCAATTTTCAAAATTGAGGCACATTTTGAGAATTTTTCGGGGATTGAATAGAATTGAGCTCGGTGGTAGATGATACTTTTGGAATTGTCTCCATCTTTAAAAGCCTCCATCAGATGGGCATTGGTCATTTTTGCACGTTGAAATACAACACGATTTCTCTTCTTTATCCCATGAGCTGGTTTTCTAGCTTTCTGGTTTCAGAGGCTGCGAGTTTTGGAGCTCGGCCCTCAGCACCTGAATCTTAGGAAATGTTTTCCCTCTCCTGTGCTTCAGTCCAGCCTCCCGCTCTGTTGTCTGTTCTCAGAGGCTGGTGACTAAGTTTTTCGAAGTCTAAGGTGCACTTCCAGTAGAACAGTCACCCTCCCCCGTTTCCCGGCTCCTCGTCACTGTGTTTCTCTCCTTGCCTTCTGGTTTTAAGGCATCTGATGATTTTGTGCCTTCCCCAGGAGCGCTGCCTGATGGAGAGGGTAGGGGACAGGAAGTACGTTCAGTACTTCCAGCGGATATTGCTGACTTGTTTATCCTGTCGCTGGAAAAGCCTTCTCAGGTGCGATTTCTCATATTCTTCCCTCTTGTGTTTGCCCGCCTTCCAATTCCTCCTGTCCTACCTCTGTCTCTGTCTCGGTCACATGCCTGCATGTGTGTGCAGTGTCTGATAAATCAGGTAATTACTCCTGAGTCCTAATTCCTCTGCTGCGTAGCCATGCTTGAAGAAAATAAAAGTCATTGTGCAACATGTGAACTGGGTTGGGTGCTCGGCTAGTAACTTTCACACACTGTGTCTGCAACATTTTCAAGAAATTCATCTCTGCCATTCAAGCAAAGGAGGGGACATCTTGGCTCCTATCTACAGATCAGTTCCATTTCTCTCTCTCTCTCTCTCTCAAAAAAAAAAAAAAAAGAATTCCTTTTACATTTGACACCCCAGGATTTCAGCCATGGTGGGGACACTAACCGTGCTCATTGTTATTGGAGTGCAAAATGTTAGAGGGTGACATGTTGGTTTCCCCTGGCCCAGGTCCTCACCCTGGAACCAATCTTGGGTCGTAGGACATGCATGTTTCCTAAATGTGGCACCTTCCACATGGACCCAGGGAGGGACGTGCAGGGGGTTGAAAGATGGGTTACCAAGCAAATCATCTTACGAACCCATTTCATATATGACATAGTATACGAAAATCTCAGTGGCCGTAGGAAATCATTTCCATTTTACAAATAATGAAAAATTCTTGGAAAAGTTAAGCCACACTGATCCTAAATGGTGTGATCAGATTGACTTCAGAATCAAAATTCACCCCATTTCCATGATGCCATGATACAATAATATTTGGTTGGAGATGAACATTGAATCACTTTAGTCAAATAAAGGAATTCTTAACCCCTTTTTATCCAGTATCACTCACTGAACTTCACCAAAAGTCATGATTTTCTTACTTACTGGTTACTTTCATATGTTCCCAAAAATATGTTAAGCTACAAGGGACCATGACCCTCTCTGCCCAAGACCCTACTGGTCCTTTAGTGACCTTCATCTCCACATAAGCAACCCCGTGATCCTCCTGTCCCATCTCAAGAGTTCTTAGGCCCCCTGAGCTCTCATAACCCCCTTCTTCTCTCACTGTCCACTCTCCCCACCAGACCCCTGATATCATATTCCTCAGACTTCTCTTGTGTAAAATCTCAAATCCAAACCTTGCCCTTGCTGACTCTACCTTGCCTCATTGTAGCGCTCTCATGATTCCTACTGTACCTGCCTTTGTCTTAGTGAGGTTCCCCCTCCCTTTGACCCCAGTCTCCCACCTGCTTTCCTCTCATCCCACCAGCCTCCCCTTCCACTCCCATCCAACCAGAACAAATCCTTCTGTGCGTCCACTAGTCTTTACCAATTTCCTCCAGCCCTTGCTACCAAGGTCTCCACATTATGCTGTGTAGCAATGCCCCAGCCTTGAACCAACTGAATTGCTTGTGTTCTCCCCTCACTTGTACTCACAGGACATAAAAATCACCGAAAGTACAGATTGGCACCACTAGGCATTTGTCTCTGGGCCCTCACTCTTCCATTCTCCACAGTGGCCATTTTAAGAGTTTACTGCTTTTTCTCAATTCTTCTGCCCCATAGCACCCTTCTCATGCTTAGCAGGTGACTTCAGAGGGAAAATCGAAGCCTTTTTAATGATAAAATTCTCACACCTTCCAGCCTGCAGAACCTGTGACCTTCTTTAGTAAGACTTGTATCACAAAGGGTCACATGACCCTCTCTGTCTGGCCTCTGGGGGCCAGCTCCCCTTCTTCCCAGAAAGCACAGCTTATAGATAGTCTTCCTGCTTTCTGGAATCTTCCATATCTTTTTATCTATAGCCCCTTTCCCTCAGAATTAAAAAAAAATACTTAGTTCGACCCATCAAAACAAAACAAAATATATCACTTACTTCTTTAATACTTCTGGTCACTCACCAGTAGAATAAAATTTCTTGAGAAGAAAGGGGACCTTCCCTCAGCATAATCCCTGCTCTTAATAGAAATATTTATTAATAAATGTTTGATAAAATTAATGAATGAATGCACTGGTTCAAATGCTTCAATTTCTGGATAAGGAAAAGAGGTCAGTTTACTGTCTAGGCATCTGTAATGTCAAGCCAAGTTTCATTAGATATCTGTAGATGACAGGTGTTTAATGTTCCCAACACTTTAGTCAACTGGTATAAGAGTAGATATTCCAGGGGTGCCTGGGTGGCTCAGTCGGTTAAGTGTCCGACTTTGGCTCAGGTCATGATCTCACGGTTCGTGGGTTCAAGCCCCACATCGGGCTCTGTGCTGACAGCTCAGAACCTGGAGCCTGCTTCAAATTCTGTACCTCCCTCTCTCTTTGACCTTTTCCTGCCTACGCTCTCTCTGTCTCTCAAAAGTAAATAAAAAACATTAAAAATTTTTTAAAAAGAGTAGATATTCCAATGCAATATATAACATGATTTCTACTTAGTTTGGGGTGCTTCTGAGATAAACATTCTGGAATTGCTAAAGAATGACATCGTCCATGTATAGATAAGTGGATTTGGAATTTATTGGAGTAAAGCATGCGCTCACAAGCAGTAGTTAGTTATTAAGTAAACACAGCAGCTAGAACCTTTTAAAATCTATATCAGATCATGATACTCCTCTGCTCAAAACCCTCCAACTCGTCCCACCTCGCTCAGAGTAAGAACCCAAGCCCTGACCATCACATCCAGGGCTCTCCAAGACCTGACCTTCCTTCTCCAACTCGATGCCTCCATTCTGCATGTATCCCTGAACGTGCCGCGCTCGTCCCTTCCAGAGCCTCTGCCCTCCTCCCTTTGCCTGGAGAGCTCATACCCCTGGGAGCCACATAGTGAACTCCCTCACCCTCTTTTGCTCAAAAGTTACCTTCTCAGTGAACTTTAGGAAGCTCTCTACCAGTCAACAAAATTTAAAGAATGAAGTTCTGTGCTTAGAGTAGATAATCTGAGAGGACATCTTCCTGCTGCGTGGTGGGAGGAGATGACAGCTACCAGGGGCTTAGGGGAATGTCAGACGGACTTTGTCCTGGAGTAGCTCACCTCCCCTTCTACTTCCTCATACCCTCTGTCTCCCTCCCCAGGAGATAGGACGCCTGTGTGCTGATGTCTCCTTTGGACTAGTCAAAGCTTCATGACTAAGCACTCCCTCCCAGCCATTCTGTTTCCAAAAGTGCCTTCCTGGGGGCACCTGGGTGGCTCAGTCAGTTAACCATCCAACTCTTAATTTCAGCCCTGGTCATGGTCTCACAGTTCATGGGTTTGATCCCCACGTGGGGCCCTGAGCTGACAGCAAGAGCCTGCTTGCAATTCTCTCTCTCTGCTCCTCTCCCGTACTCAAGCTCTCTCTCTCCCAATAAATTAAAAAAGAGTTGCCTCCCCATTTCACTCTTTCCCTCCCTCATCCTCCCTTCCAAACCCCCTTTTCCTCAGAGCAACCGAGTTTGTGTAGGGTGTTAAATCTGTAGGCACTATAGGTAAAAAGTCTGCCATGATCATTCTCCACACAGATTGCCTCTTAAAAGCTGAGCTTTTACTACTTCCAACAAAAAGTGAATCGGTAGATGACACAGGGGAGCTATTTTTGACCAGGAACAATCAAGTGGGGACCTGGGCCTCCTTTGGGATACAGTCCGACCCTGTGACAAAACAGTAGCGACCTTCCTTTCTAGAGTTACTCAAACCCTGATGTGTGAGGAATTGTTTTTAAAAGTTCCATGAAGAGTAAGTCACTGATGACTTACTGAGGTCTTAAGAGCAACATATGCTAAACAGTATTATTCAACTTGGCATTTCACATATATATTTTTTCAAGTATCATTAAAAAAATGTTTTTTGTAAAGCCAATTCTGCAACATTTGAGCTGGGGGTCCTAGGTCTGCATTGTTGGTGGTTTTGGCCCAATCAGCTCATTAATTTCACAGCGTAGTACTTGGTGACCATGACCTGAAGGATGTGCTCTATTTCAAAAGGAAATGTTTGACCATGGAGCAGGACAACTGATCACAGGCACTTAATTTAACATGGAAACACAGCTGTTACTTTCTCTGGAAGTCTTAGGGACTGTTAAGGAAGGTGAAGTGGGAGAATTGGAGCCTGCATTCTGGTTCATGGGCCAAAACTGTTTTCAGAAGAAGGACTTCCAATTGGCTGAAAAGAGAGCTCAGCCTATGGTGGACACCCCCAGAAGGAGAAGCCAGAATTCTCAGAGCATTTCCAACAAACAAACCCGGCCTCCTTGAGCTGTCCTTTGTTGGCCGCCGGCCAGAGGAAGATATGTGGAGTTCCTGGGAAGCGTGCCCGACGCAGAGTTCAAAGCTCCATTTTTGAACAGATTCCGAGTCCCAGGAGATAAAAGGTGGCCGCCGTCTTAGAAAAGACTAGGGTGCTCCTCTTCGTGGCCTGATCTCCAACCATTTCAGAATGTGTTGGTCTCCTTGCACCTAGTATCCCTGGCTGTTGCCTTTAATCAGCAGCTTTACCCAAGCTGTATTTTGAGGGTGGGTTTCACAAAATGTCAAAGCTTTAGAAATTACAGAGTAGTTGGAACAAAGGCTTTATGTAGAAAGGAGCAGTTGTGTATAAACTCCCATAACATAATTTTCCCCAAAATGATAGGATTCCAACTTGGTGCCTATGCAGATTTCAGATTGGATGACTGGTTTGGATGGGCACCAACTTGGGAGGGGGCAAATTAAAATTCCTTTATTCAAATTTAACTTGATATCTTCAGAGATTCCCTTAACTCGTCACCATTCTTTAAAGATACGCAAAATACAATTATCTCTCTCTCTTTTTTTTAACATTTATTTATTTGAGAGAGGGAAAGAGAGTGAGAAAGAGTGAGCAAGCAGGAAAGGGGGAGAGAGAGAGAGAGAGAGAGAGAGAGAGAGAGCAAGAGAGCAGACTCCAGGCTCTGAGCTGTCAGCTTAGAGCCCAATGCAGGGCTTGAACTCATGAACCAGGAGATCATGACCTGAGCCAAAGTCAGGTGCTTAACTGACTGAGCCACCTTGGTGCCTACATTGGGATAATTTTTGAGGGATAATCAGAATAATTCTTTGTGGATCGATGAGGATTAAAGTATATAATAAGACAATTAAAAACTAGTTCTTCAATAGATATTTTATTAGCTCCTTCAGGAAAATTACTCTGTCTTATTGGATGGTTTCCCCAGAGCCTAGCAAGTGCCTTGCAAGTTATAAGTGCTCAGTAACTATGTGTTGAATGACTAAATGAACAAATCAATGATGAATGAATGGACAAAGGAATGATCAAGTGCTTGGGGACTCATGTTTTTAGAGAGTATAATCTTTGGGGGTTTCAAAGAAGGAATACTTATAATATTTAAAATAATATTGGAAAGGCTATATGTTCTGGAAGTTCAGATATGCCACTTATGGAGAAATTGGTAAATCTCTGAACAGTTAGAGACAGAACACAATAAAGCTTGAGTCAAAGCCCATTCAAGAAGTGGGAAATTGGATAGATTGGTGGGGGGTCACCTAGGATCTTCTGATAGTTGGGAAAATATTGAGAGTTCCAAAGTAAAGTCAACTGGGCTACAATGAGTATATTTTACAGGCGTTCCCTGGCAAATACATGTAGGAATGCACATTAGGGGCTAAGTCAACATCTCTTTGAGTTTCAAGGATCTACTAAGTGTTCCTTCAGAATTCCTGGGACATGAGCTTACTCATGAGCCTGGGCAGTTTTGCAATTTGCATTCATTCTTTCCTGCTCTTTTTATACCTTGACTGTCTGAACTGGCAACATCACCTCTTTGAGCTCTTGCAAGAAGACCTGAACCAGGCAGCCTAGGATGGGGCTTGCATCCAGCAGGTGCTTGAGTTCTGCCCAAGTATCCCATCTGCCACTCTAGATGAGTCTCCTCATGGAGTCAGTGATGAGCTCATTCAGGTCCACACACTTCATTTATCATCTGTTGTTTACCACAAGTGGGATTGACTCGGGTCCATCACCATCAGGCTTAGTGAATTGGCAGTACCTGGAATTCTTTGACTGTACTTGGAGGGAGGAGATGGACCTGGAAAGGCATGCATTGTGAGGCCCTCCCCAGCCCTTGAAGGGGGGAACCATAAGGAGAGTGGGACCAGGAGGGAACACAGTAACTCTGAAGAGCCCCTGACTAAATTTGCAATATTGTAAAGAGGAATTTATTACAATGTTTTATACTGATATTCTTGAGATTCAGTCAAGTGGCTCCAAATTGCATTCATATATTGTTGCATTTGATGAATGCTGGGAGCACCTTTTACATTTCTTTTCCTTCCTATGTGTCCCTCACACAAGGCAGGTATTTACTTTTTGAAGGCATTTTGTTCTCTGTTAATATTCTTTTGTATTTAAGTTTATTTACTTTTGAGAGAGTATGAGCAACGGAGGGGCAGAGAGAGAGAGAGAATCCCAAGCAGGCTCCATACTGTCAGTGCAGAGCCTGATGTGGGGCTCAAACTCATGAACTGTGAGATCATGACCTGAGCCGAAATCAAGAGTCAGTCACTTAACTGATACCCAGGCATCCACTCTGTTAATATTCTGACATTAATGATAGAGTTCATTGGCACATGTTGAATGCCTGTTGTGAGGTCAGTACTATTCAGGGCCCTGTATAGATCCTTCTACATGTCCAGTCTTGAGACTCAGTCACTTCAAAGAAATTATGATCTAAGTAAGGAAATAGAACTCAGAGAGGGGAGCCCAAAGTACTATAGGAAATCAGAGAAGAGAGGCATTCATGAGAGATGGGCCAGTCTGAGAAACCTTCATGGGTAGCTAGAGCTTGGGCATGGTAGAATGAGGAACGGAATGAAAACACATGTGTGACCTTGTGGAGACAAGTAGTGTGTGTGTGTTGGTGGAGCATGAAGGGATGACCTGCATTGAGTCACAGAGCCCACGGAGAAGTTGCTACAGCCATTCAGGCATGTGGTGGGTAGAGCTTGGGCAAGGGTGTTAATGATGAGAATGGAGAGTAGCTCAGGTCTTTGAAATACATGCCAGGAAATATAAGAACTGTTAATTATTTCTTGTTTTTCCTTCTCCCTACAATTTTATGCTCTAAATATCCTTAAACATAATGTTTGCTGAGTTTCTGAGTACATTGAAGATTACATCCTTCTTACCCAGTCTTCTAGCTGTGGCATATGCACAGAAAATAGAATGAGGATATATGGTGGAGAGTCACAAGCCTATGTTCCAACCTGGGCTCTTAGTGGCGTGACCTTGGGCAATCTAGTGAGGATGAGTGCTCCCGAAGGTTGTTGTGAGGATTAAGTGTAGGTGAAGGTTCGTAGCATAAAGGACCCCTTTCCTTTTCTTCCTTCAGAAGTGTATGCAAATCTGAAGAACACCTGGCGTGTTCAGTCCCAAGTTGTAGACCATGGATTTGCCGATTACCAGCCATAGATTTCACAGGACATGTTTGCCTTCACATTGCAATGCCATCATCCCCGTACTTAGAAAATCTGTGCCTTTCACAAATGCCTTTCTGAAGCCCCACTTTGCACACTTACTTTGTTTGCCTTTCCCTCTACCCCAGTAGATATTAGAGTTTGCAACCTAAGAAAGCAAAACAATGAAAGCACACACTTCTGTAATGTAGAAGCATTACTGTCCTCGGTCCCAGTGAGTCTTCTAACCAGGCCTTCATTTGGCCTTCCAATTAAGAATGTCTCTGTATTCGCTGCAATTATCTTGTAAACAAACCCATCTTTTCCTAACTGAGTGCCTTTTTTTAAAATACAAAAATCGAAAGCTTAACTTCTGCAATAACAGAGTTGAGTGTTAAAGCTTACTACAGTCTGGAAATACATCAAATAGCAATGATTTAAAGCACCAGAAACGTTGTGTTTGAATTATTTTTTAGCCTTCTGATTATTTCAGATTATCAGCCAGGTTTCTTGTCTAACCCCTTCCCACCCACAGGCTAGGTGAGGAAGACGGGCTGCTGAAAGTTTGCTTGAGACGGGGGGAGATCTTTTTTCACATTAATCAAGAGTATATTCTCTTGGCTAAGAATAATACACCCCCCAGAAGACTTAGGAAAAGTCCCCAGACAGACCAGATCATGATGTTCAGAGCTGAATACCTTGAGTATAAGGAAGGAAGGCTTCTGAGATCAGTGGGTACCCTTTGGGTTCAGTTACATAAACTACAAAAGTACAAGATTTTATTGAAGACTCGCTGTGTGCTAAGTGGTGAAAATCCCAAGGATATTCTCAAAGAGCCCAAATGCTTGGGTAAGCAGGGAAAAAAATGCTCTTATTGTCAAAACTGGCCCAGTTTAGGACAGACTTCCCTAGAGGGACAGAATCCTGCTTAAGTGGGAAAATGGTCTTTATATGGGAAAATACCTAACAACACCATTAGGTTCTACAAATAAATGTCAGAGCCAGTCCAAATGAGAAAAGGAGAGAGTCTGTCCTCTTAGTAGATAAGAGAGGAAATCTATCTGGATAGAAAGAAAAGCAGACATTGGTGAGGATGACCTTTCTCTGAGGAGAAAGATGGCCAGTGAGAAAGTCTCTTTGCTCCAAGAGACTGGGGAGTAATAGTGACACCCAATATCCAAGTCCAAGTTGTCACCTGCTTATCTAAATTATGCTGTGCTACATTATTGTCCCAGTTTTTAATAATCCTAAACTCCAATAAATATAGGTATAAAGTAATGTTCTTTGGAGAATGAAGGAGGAAAAGATACCCAGAAAAATTGTGAAAGATTTCGCAATGGGTAAAAAAAAATGACTTGGTGTCCAGAGTCCCCCTCTATGTGACCTACAGGTTTTGTTGTCTGTTGAGCTATTTTACAACTCTAGAAGGTAGAAGAGCTGTAGTGATAGGAATGATTCTGTTTATAAAAATGCAAATTATGTGGAGATGCTGTTGATTATTGCCATGTGGCATTGACCACTTTTACTTTGATCTGTCCATTTCTTTCAGCATCTAAGTGTGTATTTTTAGACATTCGTGTTTGAAGCAGTGGGTCTCATTCTACTGGTTCCCTCATCCTTAGTCAATGAATAAAATCTTGTGCAAGTGTTTATTTCACATTTGTACAACCATCACGATTTAATTTTTAATTTAAAAATTTTTTAGATTTAAAAATTTTAACTTTTAATTTCAGTATAGTTGACATACAGCGTTATATTCGTTTCAGGTTTACAACAGTGATTTGACAACTATATACAATATGAAATGTATGCTATGTGCAGTTAGCATCTTTGACCATACAGAGTTAGTACTCAATATTGGACTGTATTCTCTACACTGTGGCTTTTATTCTCATGACTTATATATATTTTATAACTAGAAGTTTGTAACTCTTACTCTCCTTTATTCTTTCCATCCCTCCCCCACCTCCTCTCTGGCAACTACCAGTTTGTTCTATTTATGAGTCCATTTCTGTTTTGTTTGTTTCTTAGATTTCACATATAAGTGAAGTCATAGAGGATTTGTCTTTCTCTGTCTGACTTAATTCACTTAATGTAATGTCCTCTGTGTCCACCCATGTTGTCCCAAATGACAAGATGTCGTTCTTTCTTATGACTGAATAATATTCCATTGTGTGTGTGTGTGTGTGTGTGTGTGTGTATCACATGACTTTTCATCCTAGCTCCATAGTCTTTAACATGTAGTAAATTCTTAACTTCCCTAGATATTTCTTACATAGGAAATACTGAGATACCAATGCTAACCTTAAAGATTAGTTATTAGTAGGTAGGCAGGTAGGTAGCAAACAAATACAATTTGTAGAACTTAGCATATGGTGGAGGTTCAGTGTGATTTCCACATTCCCCTATACAGCCAGCATAGGAGAATGAACTAGATCTGAGAGGCTCCAAAGAGTTTAGGAAAAGCTGAGATTTCTAATCAATTTTTTAAGGTTTCTTAATGTTTATTCATTTTTGAGAGATGGAGAGAGACAGAGCATGAGTGGGGGAGGGGCAGAGAGAGAGAAGGAGACAGAATCCAAAGCAGGCTTCAGGCTCTGAGCTGTCAGCAAAGAGCCTGATGTGGGGCTTGAACTCACGAGATCATGACCTGAGCTGAAGTCGCATACTTAACCGACTGAGCCATCCAGGCACCCCTCCAAACAAATTTTTTTAGGGATGTAATGAAAATGATAAAGGGTTTGGGGCTTAGGTTTTTTCCATCTTTCTGTAATTAGGTTTGTGCCTGTCGAGGGACAGTTGTGTGGTTGGTTCTCCATGGCAGGTGATTTGGTTTCTTGCTCTCTAGCCTCTTTCAGGCCCTGTTGCAGCGATAAAAGGATCCTGATTAATCAGTAGTCTGTCCTCCTTTGGTAAGTGACCAAATCTCTGGCAAAGATGCCAGGCCGCTGGAATTGTAACCTTGGAGCATCTACACAAAAGCATCACAAATGAAGAGGGAGCAAGTGCTGTCTTTTGTACTCCCCATTCAAGTACCTTCTGGATTTGTTTGTGGCAGGTAGGCTCAGCCTCGAGACTTGGTCACCCCCACAACTCGTCATCTGGTTGACTCCTACCCACAAAACTGCCTGTAGCTAGGAATAATCATTCCTCCTAATCTGCGAGGATGAGTCAGTATGGGCTTTTTGTCCCTGATTATTTTCCTGTAATTGTGACTTACATAGCACAATGCCATGGCCTTCATAACGTTCCTTTCCTCTTCATAGTACCATCTGTAAACACCTTGCTGTTTCAGAGAGTGGCATCAATGCCAAGGCTGGGAAAAGAATTTCCAGAATATTTGTGGGATAGTCCCATTTTCAAAAGATTTTAAGGCATGACCAAGAGCACTCAGTATTTCAATTCCACTCACCCTTCATTTCAACACTCATGCAAGGTCACTCTCCCCGCCGCCCCCATTTGGGAAGGTATGAAACAACTCTGCTCACTGGCGCCGCAGGGAGTTCCTGAGTGTCAATACCTCAAACACTTAGAAATAGTGCTGCTATTTGACTTCATGGGCTACTCATTCATCTGTTTGTAAATGAGTGATTTATGATCTTGGGAATATGCAGAATAGGGTTGTTTTTAAAAGGAGAAAGAAGAACAAGGAAGGTGAGGCACTATTTCTGTGGGAGGAGTTTTCCACAAGCAAGGTGAGTCAGAGCCCAAGTCCCAGAGCGCTTTCTGGCTTTGGAAGATGGATGACAGCAGTTGCAGGGACGCCCCTTTGAAGAGCTGACCATCTTTTGTCCAGGCCCTGCTGGTAATATTTCAAGTTGCTCAGATTTAAACAGTTGTCATAGGCAACAGATTGCTCAAATCATTAAACTCTGAAGGGAGGTGATGACTGCAAAAAAATCATCTCATTGCTCTCCTTGGCAAAATGGGAGTACTGTCCTCCTGTCTGTCTTGCAAGAAAATTAAAAGCTTTTTCATGGGGCGCCTGGGTGGCTCAGTCGGTTAGGGGTCTGACTTTGGCTCAGATTATGAACTCACAGTTCGTGAGTTCAAGTCCGGTGTTGGGCTCACTGCTTCGGATTCTGTGTGTCCCTCTCTCTCTCTCTCTGCCCCTCCCCCACTCACACTCTGTCTCTGACTCAAAAGTAAATAAACATTTAAAAAAAATTAAAAACGTTTTTCATTTGTAAAATATTTTGTGTTCTTCAGAGAGAGAGAAGCTTGTACTAGGAAATGGTTACTTTTTAAACCTTTTAGTAAAATACTCTTTCTATTAAATCGTATTTGCCCATGTGCTTGTTTCTGATACTTGAAGACCTTACAGTCTTGGTTCCAATCAATTCTATGTGAATTTTCATGTGTATGGTAGTCTGAAAATCACACTTGGTAAAACCAAGTCACAAATATAACTGTTTCACTACAGGTAACTAATGGAAGAGCTATGCACAGGTGTCTGCTCAAAATCAGTCCACGAGCTCATGTGAATCATTCTCAACAGATTTTTTAGCTCCTGAGAGGTTCTAGAGGACCACACCTTGGTCCTTTCTTGAGTGACCAGGGTTTCTCTTAAAATAGCTAAGTGAACCCTCAGGGTGTAGAGCAAACTGTCACACACTCTATTGTCTACCAAAAGCTCCATTTGAAAGTGCCCAGGGTCCTTTAGAGAAGAGAATGTGAACAAGATGTATCCGAAGTGTGCTGAATAACCGTTGTGCATTTATTTCATTTTATTTATTCTTATTTTTTTAAGTTTAAAAAAAATTTATTTTGAGAGAGGGTGACAGAGAGAGAGAGCAAGTGAGCAGGGGAGGGGCATAGAGGGAGAGGGAGAGGGAGAGGGAGAGGGAGAGGGAGAGGGAGAGGGAGAGGGAGAGGGAGAGGGAGAGAGAGAGAGAGAGAGAGAGAGAGAGAGAGAGAGAGAGAGAGAATCCCAAGCAGGCTTGGCAGTACCAGAGCAGAGCCCGACAGGAGGCTTGAACTTACAAACCGCAAAATCATGACCTGAGCGAAAACCAAGAGTCCAACGCTTAACCTACTGAGCCCCCCAGATGCCCCCAGTGTGTGCTTCTGTCAGAGACAACTAAACTGCCTTAGTTATATCCCCAAGTGCCTACAGACAATAGAAATATTTCCTTTGCCAGACTTGGAACCCCTCTGATTTTTCTTCATACTTCATTGCCAAAACTGATATGCACTCTTGTGATAAACCATTAACTATTATTCTGATAATTTAATAGCCACCATTTATTGAGAACTTACCAGCCCAGTAAGAAAGACTTCACACACACTCTCTCATGGAACCTTCATGATAACCTGTGAAACTGGGATTAGCTCCATTTTACAGATGAAGAAACAAAGGCCTAGAGAGAGAGAAAATAAGTTACCCAGGCCACACAGCCAGGAAGTGGCAGAGTTGGAGAGTATTCGTACAAGAAATTAGGGGCTGGTATTTGGTTTTGCTTTGTTTTGTTCTACTTTGAGTGATCCCACATAAGACGATAGAGTAGCATGTCTGTAACTTTTCCATGTGTGTTAGTCTCCGGTCAGCCCGGGGACCACAGATTAAGTCAGGAATGTGACCAAGCATTTGTGTTCTTCTCATTCTTACACAACGGTCTAATGGACTTGGTGGTCCATCAGTGAGTTCACTCAACACTTGTTTCTTGTACAAGTCTTACAGTTTTATTTATCCTCAAGCTCTAGCTCCAATCTCCCTTCTCAACAAAGCCTTCCTCAGTTTATCTTTATCTTGTTTGTCTTTATACCCACTTATATGTCATTCCCTGATTCCTAAAATGTGACGTGTGGCCCCCTGGGGAGATACGAGATGGTTCTAAGTGATGTACAGACAACCATTCTTAACTGTTTTAGCCTATGTTATGTATTAGAGAAAATCAACTTGCACCTTAAATCTGTGATTTCACAAATATTATTTATGACAAAGCTAAATTTCTTCATCAATTAAAGATACTAAATAAATGACATTAGAGTCGAAAACATGGCTGTGACATCTGAGGTTAAGGGGGTGTTGGGGAATACCATATACAACAAAAGGTTATTATATTTGATTATGTATAATTTTTACTATAAGTTTGATTTGTAAACATGACCATTATCTTCACTAACACTTCTCAGTACTTACTGTGTGTTCCTTCCTATACAAAACACATAGACACATTATTGCAATTCTCTCTTATGACAACTCTGAGGTATGTACTATCATAAACCTACTTATAGAAGAGGAAACTGAGGGTCACAGACATCATGAAACCATCTCAAGTGCACACAGTAAACAGTAGAGTTAAAATCCAGGTCTATCTAATGCCAGAACCCATCAACCACCTATCTGGCCTCCCTTATGTTTGTATAGTCCTCAAGGTTAGAAATTGCTCACAAGTAGTCTAGTGTCTAAAACTATTGCTAGAATACTTTGGGTTTTCAAGAAAAGTTTAGGAAACGAGAATTTCTCAGAAGCAGGGACGAATTTTTTTAAAGGAATAAAGATTTCTCTTTTAGAAGAATGGGAGGTAAGTATCAAGAACTAGAATTACATTATGTCCTTTCCAGTCATAAGAAGATTGAGTATAATAGTTAAGATAATTCTCTCTGTCTTTAATCATTCTTTAGAGACACTTCTGATTGAAAAAGAAGAAAAACCCTCCTAATACCTTTGCTTCAACATTCTCTCTCTCTCTCTCTCTCTCTCTCTCTCTCTCTCTCTCTCTCTCTCTCTCTCCCTCTCTCCCTCTCCCTCTCCCTCTCCCTCTCCCTCTCCCTCTCCCCCTTCCCCCCCCACCCCTACACACATACACAAATATACAGTCCTTTCTTCAGATGTCAAGCCAAAATCTTGTTTCAGGCAACCTAATATGGTGAGAATGACTGACTTTAATGAGAGGGCATAGTCAGCCTTGGGGACATAAGCAAATTTTGTGGAATACATTCACTCTGCCAGTTTTCCCATTCCATTGCTTGAACTAAAATTACCAATCCTCTCTACACCAAACAAAAACAATAGTAACTTTTTCCAATCTTTGTTGATTTGAAAACCCAAATGAAATAAAACTGCTAAAGCCAGATTGACTCCATTTCAAATACTTTCCCTTTTTAATAGAGAAAAATCTCCTTTATATTTTATTGATGAACCCTGGAGATAGATTTGGAATTTAGGTACATGGCATTGTTAATTATTAAAGTGGGTTCATTATGGTGGTTCTGGAAAGAAAACTTCATCCTATTTTCCCCAAGTCATTACCTTTATCAATTTCAATCTACAATTTGAGTGCAGAGTTCCTCGGGTAGGTAGTGAATGGGTGAATCCTTCCAGCCTTGGCCTAGGTATATGGATTAGTCAAGGCTCTCCAGAGAAGCAGAATCAATAGTGTGTATGTGTATATGCATACAAAAAGAGAGGGGTATTTATCATAAAGAATTGGCCCAGTGGGGCACCTGAGTGGCTCAGCCAATTAAGTATCAGACTCCTGATTTCAGCTCAGGTCATGATCTCATGGTATGTGAGATTGGGCCCCACCTCAGGCTCTACACTGACTTCTGGGAGCTTGCTTGGGATTCTCTCTCTTCTCTCTCTCTCTCTCTCTGCTCCTCCTCTTCTTATGTGCATGCTGTCTCTCTCTCTCTCACTCAAAATAAATATTAGAAAAAAAATTGGCCCATGTCATTATGGAGATAGGTAAGTCCCAAGATCTGCAAGGTGAGTTAGAGAGCTAGAAACCTAGAAGAGGCAGTGGTGTGATTCTAGTCCAAAAGTCAGCAAGGTTGAGGCTCAAAAAGAGGCCACATTTCAGTGTAAACCCAAAGGTAGGGGGGGAAAAAAAAGAAAAAGAAAAAGAAATGCCTTAGCTCAAAGGCAATCAGGCAGGAGGACTTTCCTCTAATTCAGGGAAGAGTCAGTCCCTTTGTTCTAGTCAGGCCTTCAGCTGATTCAGTGAGGCCCACCCACATTAGGGAGGGCATTCTTTTTCACTCAGTCAACGGATTCAAATATTAATCTTACCCAGAAACAGCCTCGCAGGCACACCCAGAATAAAGTTTGGTGAAATCCAGCCCAGTCAAGTTGACATACAAAATTCACCATTGCAATATACTCCCAATGTTGTGGTGGAACATCTTTAGACAATATCTCCTAATTCTTAGCCCCCAACTTTGCAGGATTTCCCTAAGCCTGAACAACTTCTAAGCTTCTTCTGTGTACTTCCCAATGCAAAGCCCTTAGTAAGGAATCAATAAAGATTGCTGAAAGTACTTTTTCTTAAGTGCCAGGGACAAGAAAAGCTTGAGGGAGGAAGGTGGTGACAAGGGACTCGATCAACTAAATTTCTGTTTTCTGTGCCCTCAATCTAGATGTTAGGAAAATAGACAGAATTCCGTGAAGACAGTAACAAAGGAGACCAGCTGAGTGCATCACACATTGTAGATGAGAACTCTACAATGAGGGTGTTCTGAAGGAATGTTCTGAAAGGGACATGCTCTCCAACAAACCATATTTGTTAACAGTTCCATATTTATTCAAATGAGATGGTAAATAAAATTTATAAGCATAATCCCTAGAGGTTCTAATAAATCAATACCTTAGGCACACCATTACTTTCAGTATGACCTTTGGTGCTTAGTTCCAAAAAGAATGGTCCAAATACTTCCACGTGTTCTAGAAAATGAATGGGCACACAGGGTTTTGAGGATAAACTTTGGCAGTGATTTGCATTTTCTTCCTCGTGGCCAAAAATAATGTTGATGCCTTCTGGTGTTCAGTGGCAGGCAAAATAAATGCCCTTTGTCTTTCCCCTTGTCAGAAACACACTAAATCATTCAGGGTTGTTTGAAGTAACTTCTATTTTTGGTCCTGTTTTCATGGGCATGGAATCCCTCTTGAGAACCTGGGCAATACTTTCTGTTAAAAAGCCATATTACAATATGTTGATTTGTGATGGCTATTTGTATGTGCGTTCACTTGAGGCAGCACCAATTCACTTTGATAAAGGGATGCCCTCTCCTTGACGTGGCAGTCGTCCAGAAACTGGGGGGAGGGGGGTGGTTCTCTCTTTCCTGAACCTCCTACTGGACATACAAAACCGTGTCAAAGTATTTTTAAAGAAAAAATGAGTGAGACTAATATTCTGTACCAGGTAGGTGACAATAACTCGATGTCTCAGACACCAATGACCTCTTACTGTCCTAGGGTCTTTCATCATCATGTCCTCCAGGAAATGAGTTCCAGAGTTTGTTACGCTGCCCTTGGCTGGACCAGCCTGTATTTTCTGATACAGAAAATGAAAAAAAAAGATTTTAGGAAGGGAAAATTCAGCATCCTTCTCTGTCTCTGACCAGTGATTATAGCTCTTCCAATGTAACCCATAAGTCCATCCAAAAAAATGCCATTTACATAACACTCAAGGATCCATTACTCTGTGCCAGGCAATGTGGACACTGAGAATATAACAATGAACAAATCATAGACCTGGCTTTAAACATGGTCTGGTAAGCTAGTAATTATGGCAAGAGGTGAAAATGTCCATATGTGCATAATGACAACGTTGGTGGTCTTCATGACTGGGACTATAGATCCCACCGTTCTGTTAGTATAAGAAGACTGTATCCTGATCTTGTGTGCTTACCACAAATATTTGGCATTGTAGATTCCATATTTCCTTTGGGTGTAGGCCTGCTCATTTTGTGTCTGGAAGATTAATGACAAAGGACGTGTGTCCAGCAGTTTGGACACGTAGACAAAATACAGTGAATGGTCGGGCCAATGTTTGACTCTGCATTTCCAGAAACATCCTAAATCATTGAGACGTATCTAGAACAGCAACCCAATTTTTAATACACTTGATATTCTGTACCTTCTGACCAATATTACTCACTGAACAAACCACACTGGAAATGTGATTTAGTGGGTTCAAGCCTAAAGAATAACAAACTAGTCATTTGCCTTTACCTCAAAAGCATGATCATAACTTAACTCAGAGGCTTTTGAGGGAACTGTAGGGATACAGGTGATGGATGTGAGGTCAGAGGAAGGGGTGCAACCACGAAGGTTGGCAAGGATCTGAGATGGTAATGGAGAGGACACTTGGTCTTTGCACATTGCAGGTTTGGAACTGCAAGATGAGAAGTCTGGGGGAGGGGCTGTAATTTCACTTTTCTGAAGTTCCAGTATTTGCTATTCAGTGGGATCTTGGTCCAAAGGCATCTGAGTCAAAGAAATTCCACAATTTCCCACTCAGTTGTGCTTGCTCTATGATAATAGAATTAAATTTTAAAAATTGTCTTCAGGGGCGCCTGGGTGGCTCAATCAGTTAAGCTTCTGACTTCGGCTCAGGTCAGATCTCACGTTCGTGGGTTCAAGCCCCACGTCGGGCTCTGTGCTGACAGCTAGCTCAGAGCCTGGAGCCTGCTTCCGGTTCTGTGTCTCCTCTCTCTGTCCCTCCCCCTCTCATGCTCTGTCTCTCTCTGTATCAAAAATAAATAAAACATTAAAAAAATTAAAAAAATTGTCTTCAATTCATAAATTGTAAAAGTATTTAAAGGAAGTCTAAAAGCGTATTGTTGCTTAGGTATCTTTTCTCACTAATAACTAGCTTGTAATAACCATTGCTTTAGTTCAGCCTAGTTTTCGTTGATCTTTCATACTTGAGTAGCATAACTCATCCTGTTGTTTTTGTTTTTGTTTTGTTTTAGCATGGCCATGACTTCAAGATCTCTCTAACTATCTTTTCATAAAAACTTTACCTTGGAATTTTTCTTCTTGTTCTGGATTTTACTTAAGTTAAAAATGCAATAGCTTCCAACTTAATGACAAGTTACAAACGTGCCTGCTTCACGCTCTTAGCCTTCTGAGTTCTAAAACATTCTGTTATGTTCTCCAGGACATCCATTTTTGTCTACCCTGTGATAGAAAATAAGTAAATAAAACTATCAGGGAAAGTGTGAAGTGTAGAAAATCTACACTTGTGGCAAACTAAAGTATTCATTTTCTTATTTATTTGTATTGTTAGAGAAAGGTTTCTGCTGGGATATAGTATTTCAAAACCAGGGGAATCTGCCATCATAGGAGAGGCTGAAACTGAGAAACAAGACTTGCTCTGTGCAGAAGTCAAACTTGGGTAGGGCTCTGCCAGCAACCAACCCAAACCTATAGCAAATACTTCTGGCAAATACTTAGTTGTATAGCAGGTGAATGTTTGTTGAAGGAATAGTTACATGGCTGAGTAAATCGCTTCTGTTCTTGATATTACCAAGAGCTATTACTAGTCCAATAATTACTTATCGGACAAGCCCAGAAACGAAGTCCGATTTGTTGACTTCTGGCAAATGGGCCCCTGCATTCCACCACCCACCTGCACTGACAAGGACCAAATGTCACTCAGCCCTCCTTTTATCTGCTTTTTCCCAGTTGCTCTTCCTGATAAGAGTGCAAGGGTGGGTGACTGGCATCGTTCTTCTCTGTTCTTTTTTTGGATTTTTCAAAGTGAGTCTTTCAACGTTTTTGTTATCTGGTATGGTTTTGTAAGATAGCAAAATGTAGGAAAGGTAGAAGTCAAGAGAGTCAGCGATTTTGAAAATTAGCAAACCTACCTAGGTTTCTCTCTTAATGGGTTTATATTATAAGAAACTGAAATATATCTGACCATATTCTCCACACCATAAAAGTTGAGCCAATTTTAGATAGCTTGTGATCTGGAAAATAGAAAATTTTAATAGTCACTGGCTTTCCTACCACTCCCTGTATTTCACACCATCAGGATGGTGACACTCAGTAACAAATTTAGTAGATTGACGGATACCCATAAACCCACAACTCAGGTTAGTCTTGAAAGGTAAAATATTATAAAGAGAATGCAGTTTGGGTCCTGAGAGGGGAAAATCTCAGAATCTTTAATAACAAATGAAGTTAAATTGCTCTTCATTTATTTAAGCTGAAAAATGTTCTTCTAAAAACAGACTTAGATCATGGGACTCGTAAAGAATGTATCTGAAGATTCCGCTATCAGAAATAGCCAGCATAACACAGGAAATGTGATCCTTTTTTGGACATGTAGGGAAGGCTTGAGGACAGGTACTTGGACATTCTCTGATAAAGTGAAATGACTAAACATTTATCTGGATTAGGAGTTTAACAAGGGGAAGAGAGGCAGCCGTGTGGTCAGAAGTGATCTACAGGGTAGGAATGAAGACCAGCTTGCTTTTGTGAGTGCTTTTCTAACATTTGTATTTCTATGTTTCTAATAAAATAAATATTCCAACACTTGAGATTATTTATATTCCTGTAGCCCCTTCATAATCTCATGTTTTAAAATCTCTTTTATGACACTCATGTTTGCTCTTAAATGCCAGCATTGCCTTCTTCTATCTAAATGTTTTAAATGTTAATTTATTTAATTTATTTAAGAGACAGAAGCAGAGCATAAGTGGAGGAAAGGCAGAGAGAGAGGGAGACAAAAAATCTGAAACAGGCTCCAAGCTCTGAGCTGTCTGCACAAAGGTTGACACAGGGCTTGAACCCACAAACCATGAGCTCATGACCTGTGCTGAAGTCAGATGCTTAACCAACTGAGCCACCTAGGTGCCCTTATCACTGTTTTTAAAAAATCACTGATTTTAAAATTTTATTTTACATCTTCCAACTGCCTTACAAAGGAAATAATTAAGTGGGATTCTTCATCGTTTTCAACCTCTGAAATACTCAAAATGTAGCAACTCATTGAGGTGCAGTGCAAAGTGGGGACCAACCCAGAGTTCTGTTCAGACTTAAATCCCGGCTTGGCCACTTGCTCGGATCTTTGACCTTTGAACATTATTTAAGTATTTGTGCCTACATTGTTGCATATTTAATAGAAATTTTAAACTTCTATAGAGTTGTCATGAGGATTAGATGAGATAGTGTATGTCAAGTCTTAGTTTAGTAACAAGTCCTTAACAAAGGTTGGCTTTTATTGTTATTATTATTTCCTTGTTCCTAGTAAGGATCTGGAGTTAGATAAAATGTTAAAAAGGTGTTATGTGAGGAGATGAAGAGTGGACAGTGTTCTCTCTCAGCCATTCCCAGCTTAGACCCCCGGACCTTATTTGATCATAAAAGGAGGGGAGTGTGTGTGTGTGTGTGTGTGTGTGTGGGTGTGTGTGTGTGTAAGAGAGAGAGACAAAAATAAACTTGAAACTTGTCTTTTGTTTACATGACACAATTTCTGGGTGTCCTTCAGTTTTTATACTGCTTTATCTTTTTGCTGGCTTCATTTTTTCTGCCCACCCCCTTTCTAGCAGTCCTTAGATGCCTTGTTTCCCTCTCCACACTGTCCTTAGGTGATCATATCCATGTCCATGTCCATGGTTTCAACAATCACATGTCTGGTGATGGCACCCAGTTCTCCATTTCCCTCTTTTCTGAGCCTTAGATCTGTATTCCAGTGGCTCTTTGGACATCTCCCTCGAATATCCCTTAGATTTTCAAATTCACCGTCTTTAAAGATGGACACATTATTGTAATGCCCTTTCTTAGCTGCCAACATTCTCCTCCAGAGTTATTTTCTTGGCCAAGTAGTGTCATCATCTACCAAAGCCTCTGGCTTACTAACCTCAGAAACTTTCTGAATTTTACCTTCTAAGTCAATTCAGCTACCGAGTCTACTTCCAAATCAATTGTACGAATGTGTGTGTGTGTGTGTGTGTGTGTGTGTACACACATTTCTTAATAGGAGTGCCAAAGGGTGTTTTAAACCAACACAAATTAACTCCAAAAAGCAAGGACTGCCATGTTGTTCCTTACCGAAGTTTTCTGGTGAGTAAGAGAACACTTTGTACAACTCAGATTTTTTTTTCTATAAGTTCCAGTCTTTGTGGCAGTAGCTCAAAGTTACCAGCTTTGCCCCCTTTTTCTTTTTGGCCCTATCCCTACTACCACCCCCAGCCTCATCCACCTTCCTGGATCTTTCCCTCCAGGTGTCTTCCTGATCTTACCTTATGCAGGAAATTTTGACCTCTCTGTCCTTCTTTGATTCAAGAATTCTAGCTTTAAATAGCCAACAGAATAGAGTCCAATGAACTTGGAGTGCTCTGCCCTTTCCCTGGGCTGCTAGTCTAACTTTGCTAAGAAAGGGGTTAAGAGACTTTTGTTGGTCTTGTTTGCTTCCTTGTTTGTTTTAAGAGGGAGGGTTGGAGGTGGGTGAAATAGAGAAATGGGGACACTGACCGACTCATTCCCTTGAGATTCAGCTCAGAGACACTTGTTGCATTTTTCTGAAGTGCTCACCAGCCCCATCCCCACACCTAATACAGTAAAAGACTTCTTTTTCTGTATTCTCAAACAACTTTGAATACACTAATTGTGTCCCTACATTGTCTCCCACTGCACGTAAGGCCCTTCAAAATGGGAAAATGGGAGTCTCTAATTCAGTAAATGATGATTGAGTTTTTAACTAAGGTGCCAGGCTCTGTTCAGAAGCTCAAGAGTCATCAGTGAACAGAACAGAAAGATCTTGCCCTTCAGAGAGTCTGCATCCTGTGTGAGGCAGACAGTAAATGATGGAGAGGAGATAAGATGGGGGGTTATATTGAGGGGAGGAGCATGCAGAAAGGTGACACCACATCATGGCAAAGCCCCAAGGCTGGATCTTCCCGGAATTTTGGAAGAAGAGCAGAGAGATTGGGAGCCAGGGCAGAGTAGCCAGAGAAGGTTGGGGAAGCTACAAGAACCATACCATAATGCCTGGAAGTCAACAAGGCTTTGGCTTTTACTCAGGTGACATGCGAAGCCACCTCAGGGCATTCAACAACAGAGCGACACCATCTGACTTACATTTCAGGAGTATCACTCAGGCTGCTGTGTGGAGCACTGACTCTAGGAGTACAAAGCTAAGATGGAGGGGGGCACCTAGGTGGTTCAGTTGGTTAAGCTTCTGACTTCGGCTCAGGTCATGATCTCACAGCTGAAGGTCAGAGCCTGGAGCCTGCTTCAGATTCTGTGTCTCCTCTCTCTCTGCCCCTCCTCTGTTTATGCAGAGTCAGGAGGAATTTGAGAAAGACTGTTAAGATATTATTTTGAGCAATAGGAAGGGCAGGATTTCTATGAACTGATATAAGAAATACTTTGGGTGGAGTAAGTACGAGTGTTATCGGGTCTCAGGTTTGGACGTAATGAGTTAGAGATAGCTCTTCAACATCCAGGAGATACATTAAGTAGACATTCAAATCAGTATAGGAAAGGAGACTAAATTGGAAATAAAAATGTGGGCATCATTGGCACATAGATGACACTTCCAGCCATGTGATTGGACTGGGTGTTAAAGAAAGAAAAAGAGAGGACCTGATACAATTAACTGGTCAGGACACAAGGAAAAATGGCAGAGGACACTGATGAAGTCCGAACAACGTATGAAGAAACCCAAGAGAGCATCCTGGAACTCAAGTGAGGAAATTAACTGTGTTAAAAATGGATCATAAGCTGAAGACTGACCCATAAGAGCAATTTCCATAGAATGGAGGGAAGAAAAGACCTGATTGAAATACACTGAAGAGAGAATGGAAGGAGAGGAATCAACAACAATGAACGTGAATAGACTTTTGAAGGAGATTTGCTAAAGGGAGCAGAGAAATTGGTTGGAAACCAGAGTTGGAAGAAGGGGTTGAGAGAAATTTGTTGGTTTTGTTCCTTGTTTGTCTTAAGGTAGAAGTATGTTTGGGTAGTGATGGGAATGCTTCAGAAGAAGGGTTGGAGTTGGATGCAAAAGGAGAGAAACGGGGACATTTCTGGATCACCGTCTTTGAGAAGGGGAAGCGATATAAGCCCTAACACGTACGCACCAGCTTTCATAATTCATCAGTATTAACAAGATTGAGACTGAGCTCTGTTTCCCTGAAGTAGCGCCATGATTGTCTATGGTGGCCATCCAATAAATGTGTACGTAATTTTTGGGGTTTTTTTTGCTAATATAGAGCAGGAAAAAATGCACACTCTCTGGTGTCTTCTTCCTCTCTCTTCTATCCATACCATATTATACTACTGTCAGTCCTGTTAGTTCACCCAACAATTTCATAGGGAAAGAAGAGAGATAGCAATGGTGGGTAGGGGAGAGTAATTGCAGGAGGAGGCAGAGAGGAACAGAGCCAAAGAGATAGAGATGTGAGAAACTTTGTGGAACTTTATTGTTCAATTATCTAACAAATGAGAAAGCCAAGCAGCAAAGGAAATGCGGTGTTGCCTGTCCCTGCCTTACACTGGGCCAGGTAGTTTTCAGGACAACCTCATTGTGAATCAACCAAAGTCCTCTGTCTCTGGTGGTTTTGCTGCTAAAGGAGGGAGCTGTTTTCCAGCCCACTTTCTCTCCTCCTCTTCTGATGCTGCAATGTTTTCCTCTCTTTGGCTCTGTCCCTGGGTTCCCAACTGTCTTTCCACCCACACACATGCGGGGACTGACTTTCTCTATGGGACAAACTTTTTATTTTCCTTATAAAACTTTAATGTACTTTGTGTTGCTAAATTAGTTTTTTTTTCTTCTCCATGTCTAAAGAGCTTGTTCTAAATACTGGTCAGGACTGACCTAGTGTAGAAAGGCATTCTAAACTTCTCTCCTAACATTTTCTAGTAATCAAGTATCTTCATGATCAAAATTTGAAAAAAGTTTAAGTCTCTAAGTAGTGAAGCAAATCAGACCATCGCTAAACTACCGTAATAATCATTGAGTAAAAATTGGTATTTCTCACCTGGTATCAATATGTTTGGTGTTTGATGACTCTGGGTCCAGGAATAAATGACACATACTATAAATCTGACTATTCTGGGAAAAAACTTTTATTCCTCCTGGTCCCTCCTTATCAGGAGCACAGGATTCGCCTTGGATTTTACAGAAGAGTTGATTTAGAGCTATTTTAAGAATTCCCTAATTCAGAGCTTCTGAGACCAACAGTTGGCTTGGAGAATACAAGCTGATGCCAAGTGTCTATGGATCTGGAATTTTCTCTTACATATTTAGAAGTTATGGATTCTTACCATACCTTTATCTAATTTATGCAATGACGCCTGCAGGTGCTGTATTTCAGTCTCTGAACTATCACCCGGAAGCTGAGGTTCGCTCTTGAATTCACCTTCAACCCCCTAGGTGTGTATGAGAAATGGCAGAGAGAGCTCCTGTTGAAGAAGTAGGCAGTGGTGTTGTGCCCCAGGAGACCTTTTTGTATCTGGAGTAAACACGTACACAGGGAAATCATTTTATAGGTTGACTAGTGATTTACGATCAAGTCTGGTATAAAAGGACAAGATGAGCCAATCCCTATTCTACTCTCCTAGTTTTACTGGGAAACATTGCTAGAATTAGGCAGTTACTAATGTGAGAAAATACAAAGTCATGGTGAATTCAAGAGTGGCCAGGGAAGCCATCTTGGGCATGAGAGCGGAGTTCATGAGGAAGCAGAAATAATGGGTCATCACATGATACCAGCTTGTAGAAAGAAGGCTATTAACCCAGGAAAGAGAAACATTGCTGCCTTGGTGGTAAAGAAAAAGTTAACTGGCAACTGAAAGCAGACCCACATTTTAGGTCCTAAGGGTTACCCAATTCTAATTGTCTTATATAAGAAAAAGGATATAAAATTGCAAATATAAAATCACTAGAGTCTCTCCCAGATTCGTGGTGAAGATCCAGGCTAGTTATAAGTCCTGAAGCAAAAAGGCTTAACAATGCAATTTTAAAAAGAAGATATAGAAATGGCCAAAAACCAAGAAAAGGTACTGATCTTGGTGCAAAGATTTGCACAGTGGAGTGCAAATTAAAATCATAATGTGCTTCTCCTGCCCCGGAAATGTAATTCTCCATAAGTCTCTCATCTTTGTGTGTGTCGTGCTGTCAGCGGCAATGCTGGGCTTTGAGAGCCTGTTTTTTGTTCCAGACTCCCTTCGCAAAGATGTTTGCATGGTGCACAGGCCTGGAAAATAGAGATGGTGTCTCCCTTTGGAGTAAAACAAGCCTGCTTAGTGCCCATTATAAAAGATTTGGCTTCCCTATTGGGTTCCCTACCATCAGATCTCTCTCCTGTGATGCACCTGCTCACGTAGGTGTCATCTGGCTTCCTTTGCATTGATCTGCAGGAACTGAGACCCAGAGAACTTGTGCAGAAATGAAGTTTACTGAACATTCTAGTTTATATAAATATTATATAAATATGTAAATACTCTAGTTTACTAAAATTGCTGTGAAATAAACTGTCCTTCATCTCTGACCCAGGAATATTGAGTCTCCTTTTAAGAGCCATGAAGGTGGAATGAACTAATTACTTTTAGTATAGAATAGACATCTCAGATTTTTGCAGTCCAAAGATGAATGATACCAAGTGTTGGAAAGGATGAGAAGCATTTAGAATTCTTGCTGTTGTTGGAAATATAAATTGGTACTCCACTTTGGAAAACTGTTTCACGGTGTCTCCGAAAGCTGAATGTCATGTCTATGACTCAGTAAATTCATCTCCTAGGTATAGAAATATGTCCACATAGGGGTGCCTGGGTGGCTCCAACGGTTGAGCGTCCAACTTTGACTCAGGTCATGATCTCATGGTCTGTGAGTTCGAGCCCCACATAAGGCTCTGTGCTGACAGCTCAGAGCCTAGAGCCTGCTTTGGATTCTGTGTCTCCCTCTCTTCTCCTTCACTGCTCATGCTCAGTCTCTCTCTCTCTCTCTCTCTCTCTCTCTCTCTCTCTCTCAAAAATAAATAAACATTTACAAAACTTTTAAAAAATATGTCCACATATTTACCAAAAGACATGCACAAGAATGTTCATAGACACACTTACCCCAATGCAAAAACAACCCCAAAGCCCATCAACATTAGAAAAGAGAGATAAATTATTGTGTATTCATGAAATGAAATACTACACAGAAATGAAAACAGACCGACTCACACACAGCAACTTGGAGGTAGCTTCCAAACATAACATCAAGTGAAGGAAGCAATATACAAAAAAGAGCATGTCAAGCTATATTCAGAAAGAAAACACCTAATACAGAGTCTCAAGAATCATGATAGTGTTCTGTTTTGTTGATGGTAGTTTGTGAAAGTGTGTGTGTGTGGGGGTACTGTGGAATTCTTCTCAGGTGCTAATAGTTCTCTCTTGATCTGAGAGGTGGTTATGCAAATGTGTGCTCATTACATGAAATGCATTGAGCTATATACTCTGGACTTGCACACTTTCCTATACGTATACTGTATTTCAGTAAAAAGACGAAGAAAATCACAACTCGGAGGTCTTCTGCTTAGCATACTGTGTTACCTCGAGGTAATAGTTCTATCCAGTAATAATCTCACTTAAGATTAAACTGAGAGGGCACCTGGGCAGCTCAGCTGGCTGAGGATCTGACTTCAGCTCAGGTCTTGAACTCATTGTGGGTTTGAGCCCCACATTGGGTTCTGACCTGACAGCTCAGAGCCTGGAGCCTGCTTCGGGTTATGTCTCCATTTCTCTCTTGGCCCTCCCCATGCCTGTGCTTGTGCTCGCTCTCTCTCTCTCTCTCCCTCTCTCAAAAATAAATGAATAAACATTGTTTGAATGATTAAAGTGAGCATAATTCAGAGTTCAGTGGGTTTAAAGGACATGAACTCCATCCAGAAAGCAATCATAACAGTAAAACTGCTTTAAAATGAATTGCTTTTTTGTTTATATGTCTTCTGTCATGCTCTGTAATTTTTCTTATTTTTTTTGAAATGTTACCATATGTTATAAAGAGAATTATACTGATTCTGATTATATTCATTAAGATAAAAAATGAGAGTAGAGTGCCTGGGTGGCTCAGCCAATTGAGCATCCTACTCTTGATTTCGGCTCAGGTCATGATCTCACAGTTCATGGGGTCAAGGCCTATGTCAAGCTCTGTGCTGACAGTATGGACCCTGGTTGGGATTCTCTTTATCCCTCTCTTGCTCTGCCCCTCCCCTACTCATGCTGGTGCACTCTCTCTTTTTCTCTCAAAATAAATAAACTTCATAAAAAAGATAAAAAATGGGAAATTTACTTAATTTGAGATTGTTTAAAACTAAACCTTGACAAAGTCTGACATCCCTTTAATAATAAGGACTAAAATCATAGTCAGAATAGCTAATATTTACCAAGGGCTTATTGTGTTCAAAGCAATCTTTGTCCTTGATGGATGATGTTCAATGGGAGCTTCTCAACAGCCCCGTGGAGTTTTATAATCCTTGAACTCTGCACCCAGTCCCTACCCCAGTGTTGCTGTGGGCATCTCCTTACCTTCAAGAGCATTCAGATTACATTGTCAATCATCAACACACCAAAATAAATATGGCAAATGTCATTTGTAAGACGACAGCCCACTCTGTTAAGAAGAATGCAAGGAATAGTTTTTAAGTAAAAAAATTATTGAAAATAACCACCATTCTCTCAAAACCTGCTCTGCAAACCTTAAAAAAAGATTGATTACTCATAGTACTTGTTCACTTTGTTCTGACTCATTTGCCATTTAATATTACTTTAAGTGAAGGTAAAAAGGCAGAATGTTAACCCAAGCTTGTCAAAATGGATCATACAGAATTATGTGTAACAGATTTTAAGGGAGGTCATGTTAATTGGCTCTGTTCCAAAATTCTTATTTGTCGAGGCTAGAATTTATTGTTATATTGCATAATACCAAAGAAACAGGAAGACTGATCTCTTTTTTTAATTTTTTTAATTTTTTTTAATTTATTTTTTTGATAGAGAAAGACACTGCGAGCAGGGGAGGGTCAGAGAGAGAGGGAGATACGGAATCTGAAGCAGGCTCCAGGCTCTGAGCTAGCTGTCAGCACAGAGCCTGATGTGGGGCTCGAACCCACGGATTGTGAGATCATGACCTGAGCCGAAGCCAGAGGCTTAACCAACTGAGCTCCGCACTGTCAGCACAGAGCCCTACACAGGGCTCAAACTCATGAACTGTGAGATCAAGACCTGAAGTGAAATGATAAGTCAAGAAGCTTAACCAATTGAGTCCCCCAGAAGCCGCCTGCATTAAGGACTTTTAATCATGCATCAAACGTGTCAGGGTAATAGATAAATTTCAGAAGTTTCCATCAGATCTCCTTCATAAGGTTCAATGTGTTCTTTTCTGAAAGACTTCGGTGTCCTTGTTTCTTTTGGTTTTCCTACCACAACGATTATGAATAAGAACGAACACATTGAAATTCTCCACCTCTACTTTTACAATTTCCTGGAAGATAGAACCCAATTTATTGAGGCAATAAAATAATTTATCCCCCAAAACATTTGTAAGTCACCATGTTCTTGTCCCCCAAATTCCCACTTACTGAGTAGAAGCATAGACACCAAATCCGTCAGGTGGGCTTTTGTATATCAAGAAAAAGGTTGAAGCCTTTTTCTCTTTCAGTTTGGATGGTCTGAATGATGGGCTAATTCATTGGTTCGTACAGCCATCTATGTGTGTGACTCTGGATGGTAGATATAAGGTTGGACACAAGCAGAAAGGAGCTGAAAGGAGTTGACGGGCAGGGAAAAGAGTCTAAATATGGGGGGGGCAGAAGAGTTTGGGGAGAAAAAAAGGAGTGTGCCCAGGGGCCTCCCCTGAGACCAGCAGAGGCTCACACAGCAGAGGCTCACAGAGAAGCACAGAGAACTTGGTAGAACGTTTTCTGCATACCAGAGATACTTGTGACAAACAGTGTTTTGCTTTTTAAATGAATCTGCTGGCAGCATTTCTATGTGAATGGAGAGAGGCCTCTGGGCCACCACGCTGCAGAGCTTTCCAGACTTAAAGCGAGAAATCTTGATGCGGGATTGCTGACCAGGCTGTTGACAGAGGGAAGAGAAAAATAGGATTGCTTTGAGAGATACTAGTCTAGGAGGAATTAATGTAATTTCCTATCTGATTGGATGGGGAGGCAAAGGAGAAGAAAGAGATCATGGACGGTTCCAGCTGAGGCAATTAGGAGAATGGAGTTTCCCCTGTAGAAGAGGAAGTCCAGAGATTTGGTAGCAAGATCTTATTTTAGATGTTAGGGGGGTTTTGTTTTGTTTTGATTGCTCTAATGTCAGAGCCGAATTTGTTCATCAGCAAGATTTAAATGTGAGATTCCTGTGTTCTGAATCTAGAGCTTCTGTGAAAATATTTTCCTTAAAATCATTGTTACCTAAGGGTGCCCGGGTGGCTCAGTCGGTTAAGCGGCCAACTCACCATTTGTGAGTTCAAGCCCTACGCGGGGCTCTGTGCTAACAGCTCAGGGCCTGGAGCCTGCCTCTGATTCTGTGTCTCCCTCTCTCTCTGCCCCTCCCCCACTCATGCTCTGTTTCTCTCTGTCTCAATAATAAATAAAAACATTAAAAAAAATCATTGTTACCTATTCACAGTTATTTGGTGGTTGGCTTAGTCTTATTGCTGTGGGGCCAGTAAAAAAAAAAAAAAGGCTGGAATATCAGTTCTTTTTATGAATCCTATTTTTCCTTCTTTTCTCTTTCTTTAGGATTGTGTGTGAGTGGTGTGTGATCAGTGTGTGGGGGGGGGGGAAGGTGGGGCAGAGAGAGAGTTGGGTCACCACATTTATCACTTGGCACAAAGGAAGAGGCAATGAATGCCCCTACCCTGCAGATACCTCCAAATGGGCATCAGAATCACTTTATAAAGCACCAGCATTTGAAGGGTTCACAGAAACCAGCTAATGTGGGAGAAGATATTGAAGGAAATAATTACAACAGAATTATCAATATGAGCTTTCCAGCTGTGCATTTCTTTCACATCTACTGCCATTTTACTGTTGCCATATATAAGGAAAAGTTACCCACACCTGGGGAAATATTCCTCATTCTCTCCCTACCAACAGAAAAGAGGAAAATAAGGATGAATATTTATGGTCTGGGTACCATTTTGTAAACTTCTTTTGCTTATTAGTACATTTAGGGACCACAGCTTTGAGAAATAGGGATGATTATTCCTAATTTATGGATAAGAAGCCTTCTCCGGAGGGATGGAAGAATTTCTCCAAGGCCCCACAGAGCACAATTTGTAGATATTCATGCAAACCTAGGCCAGTGTCATCTGGCATGAAGCCATTTTGCAAACTGTAGAGTTTCATTCAGATGAGAGGACATGGAATGTGATAGAGCCAGACTTGATGATGAAGTTCATTAAATAACAGCCTCGGTACCAGAAGATTTCAGCAGATTTTTCTCTCTCCTTTTCTCCTTCCCATTTTCTTTCCTCTTTCCTTCCTTTTAGAACTTTACCTTTATTTCACAGATTAAAATATAAGTACAATGCAGGATGGTAGCCAGATTTCACCAGTTGAATTACTGTTTATTTATCTATTTTATAATTAAATGATTCCAGGACAGATCCCTAACACCAAACACCAATAGTAGGAATGATTATATTCAATTCAATATATATACATATGTACATACATATATATACATGCATATATGCATACACATCTATATGCACAGGAATATATAAAAGCAATGAGCTGCTCAGCGTCAGGCAAGATTTTTCTCCGTGCTAAGCATCCTCTTCTTCTTTATAAAGTGGGGATTCTAATGGGACCTCTCTCACAGAATTGTTGTGAAGATTCATATATGAGGCACTTGCATGATCCCTGGTCCATACTAAACACATAGCATATGTAAAAAATTCAAGTTGTGCACATATCTCATTGAAATACTACATTTCTGATGCTTAGGATTTAACTTGCTTCCTTATTTTTTTTAATGTCTGTTTATTCTGAGAGAAAGAGAAAGAGACTTAGAGAGTAAGCAGGGAGGGGCAGAGAGAGACAGGGAGAGAGAGAATCCCAAGCAGGCTCCACACCATAGGACTTGCTCCCATGAATCATAGGATCATGACCTGAACAGAAATCAAGAGACGGATGCCTCACCAAATGAGCCACTCGGTGCCTCCTTACCTACTTATTTTTGTAATCATTATGCCTTAGTATTCCAAGCCTATCTTTACCTTCCCATTGCTGAGGAAAGCACGGCTTCAGCCAAGTAAGCAGCCCTTCCCAAATGGTTATTCTGTTGACATGTGTGATCAAAGGCACACTTCCAATGTCTCTACATGGGGGTTTGCATAAGCATATTCATTTACCTTTACAAAGCCCTTTGAGGTCTTTTAGGATGAAAGAAAGGTGCTTTCTGTATTATTATATATAACATATTGTTATATAATAATATTTATCTTAAAACCATATGTATTATAAATATATGTTTATATATACTATTATTATATTATTATTATTCTATGTATTAATTACCATAAGGCATTTTGTGTCTTTTATATATGTACAGTTTATGCGACAACAGTATGTCATTCCTCCCAAAGACTTCATAAAACCTATTTGCCAAAATGTTGTTAGGCTTCATTAATTGTAAAGTTCTTTGGAACACTTGACTTCAGTGTACCGTAATTGGTAGAAAACTCTATTATTAGAACTCTAATTATAAAGTCCTCTTAGATGCCTCTTCAAGTATGATTGAGACATTTTCCTTAAATGTGTGATTCAGAGACTAGTAATTCCGGCATCAGGATGGCTTATCGGAAGAACAAAAAATACTTATAAATGTGCTGAAGTTCACTCATTACAATGAGCAGTAAGAGAAGATTAGGCTCAAGATGTTCTGTGATTTCTCAAATCCATCAGCCGACACTTTCTTACTGAACGTGACAATGCAGGTTTTAGCTTCCCGTTGCTCCTTTATTTGGAATACCGTATAAACACGCTGAATCATCCGGAATCTTTCTGAGAAATTCCATGTTTCCTCTAGAGGGGTTATCTCCAAACAAGACAGAAAGGGGAAGAGGTAACTTGCTTTCAAGTTCTCTTCCTAAAATCTGGGGATTTCAGAGCTGAGAGGAATCTTGAAAAATAACAAAAATGTACTTGAAATTAAAGTTAGGTAGTGCAGGTCAGTAGTGTTTGCATCTGGAACTTGTTTTAAGTTGTTTGGAACCACAGTATCGATGCTGTTGTGTCACAAACATTATCCAGGTCACCACGGGAAGCTGCCTGTCATGTGTTGTGATTCAGACATGTCACTTGTGAGCTTCTGGGATGTAGAAGTCTCAGCTAACTGGAAATAATTTTCTGCATGTTTAGGAAAAGGCAGAAAAGAGTGGAAAGTGAGAGAATTCAGTGCCTTTATTCAAAATAACAAAAATACAGAATTATCTAGATTTAGTCCATAGTTACCATGACACTTGTTTATACTCTTACTCTCCAGGCTCTCATAAAATATTTGACCAAATTAAAATATTTTGAAAGATTTTTCATTGTCTCCTCAGTTTCCTCTGAATTCAACAAACCAAAATATCATACACTCTAAGACGTCTGGGTTAATAGAGGTTTTTGATAACGACATTTTAAATGTTCTCAAAATTTCACACCCGAACTTTGAAGGACATAAAGATATAAAAAGATATAAAAAGCAAATTCTCTTGCCCACTAAACTCTGTTTGATAATCCTATTTTCACTTTTCTTAAATTATCTTAAATAATACCTTTCTTTTAACTTAATGATTATAGTGTTTAATGTTTAAGGCATAAACAAAGACTACATCCATCTGGCAATAGTTTCTTAGATGTGACACCAAACACACAAATGATTAAGCACACAATAAATAAATTGAAAATCATTAAAGATTAAAAGCTTTTGTGCATCAAAGGACATTATCAAGACCATAAAAAGACATCCCACAGAATGGGAGAAAATGTTTATACCCCAAATATAGGAAGAACTCCTACAATTCAATAAACAGCTCAAATGAAAATGAGCAAATGACTTGAATAGACAATTCTCCTAAGAAGATACATAAATAGCCAACAAACAGGTAGCAAATGTTAAACCTCACTGGTCATTAGGGAGATGCAAATAAAACCCACAATGAGATACCACTTGGCACCCACTAGGACAGCTACAGTCACAACAATGGAAAGTAGCATGCCTTGGTGAGGATGGGGAGACATTGGAACACTTAGACGTTGCTGTTGGGTGAGTAAACTAATGCAGCTACTGTGGAAAACATGTTGGTGGTTCTTCAAAGTTAAACAGAATTATGATATGACCCAGCAATATGCCCCAAGTAAAAAATTGAAAAGATTTACCTACACAAAAGAATTTAGATAATTATTCAAACAAAAACACATCCATGTAGAACAGCACTCTTTGTACTAGCCCCAAAGTCTAAACAACCCAACTGTCCATAATGGATGGATGGATGGATGAACAGGATGTGAATGGAATTATTCAATGGAATTGTATTTATGTGTGAAGGGAATGACATTCTAAGGTGCTATGACATGGTTGAACCTTTGGAAACATAACGCTAAGTGAAATAAGTCAGGCAAAAAACTATGAATGTTCTATGGTTCCACTTATATTGAAATAATTAAACAGGGCACATTCATGAAGAGGAAGGCAGATTAGCGGCCAGCAGGGGCCGAGGGGAGGGAGAGATGGAAAGTGATTACGTATTGGTACAAAGTTTCCATTTGGAGTATTGATGGTGTTTCAGAGGCAAATGCAGATGGTAGGTACACAGCACTGTGAATGCGCTTCCTGCCCCTGAACTGTATGCTTTCAAAAGGCTACTTTCTATTACATGAAGTCTATCTTACTGTAAAAGAGGTGATTAAAACACCGTATCATGTGCTAGCCTTGCATAGAAGAGGGAGGTTTACAAAGAGATGGCTAAATAACTTGGGAATTTTTGGAAAACTTTTGTTCTAAACATGCATTAGAGATTTAGAAAATAGTATTTGTTCTCACATCCTTTTATAAAGATAAGCCTTTAGGTAAACGAAGGCTGATCAACTAAATGCACTGTTACAGCAGTAACTGAAAGTACAAACATAACAGAAAAATGAAGATGATGACTGACAGCCTGAGTGGCATCTTACTGCGGATCTGCTTGCCAATGGAAATGTGGGAACAGTTAAAAATAGACCCGATGGAAGAATCAGAGCAAATGCTAGGGGCATGTCTGTAATAAGACTGAACTTGAATTATAAAGATAAATTCTTTTCACTCTACACTTGGGTGTGTATTCCAGCCCTATTGAAATAGGGATTAATAATTTGTTTAATTTGAGAAGAATAACATTTACTGGTTCGCAAATAGTTGGAGATAGTGTGCATTGTCTGAGCATTGAATTTGAGCTTGTGTAGAGCTCAGATCCTGCATCACTTAACTTTTCTGAGCCTCAGTTTTCTCAGCTGTAAGATGGAGGTAACAATAGGTTTTTTCTGCATGTGTGGGGAGCATAAGAGACCATTTCTGTAAGGCAGACTGCCCAACACAGAGGTAAATCAGTTATTAAGTATTAGCTCTCCTTTGAAAGGAAAACCATCGGGGGGCCTCGGTGACTCAGTCGGTTAAGCCTCTGACTTCAGCTTGCGTCAGATCTCAAGTTTGTGGATTCAAGCCCCGTGTCAGTCTCTGTGCTGACAGCTAGCTCAGAGCCTGGAGCCTGCTTCCGGTTCTGTGTCTCCTTCTCTCTCTGCCCCTCCCCTTCTCATGCTCTGTCTCTCTCTGTGTCAAAAATAAAAAAACACTAAACAAAAAAATTTTTTTAATGAAAGGAAAACCCTCTATACCTAAAGCTGTCTCCATGATGTTTAATATTTGCACTGGTTTAGGTGTAATGTTTTAAATATTTGCACTGTTTGAGGCTTCATGTTTGCACTGTTAGGTTTTCTTCAGGAAGGGGTATGAGGAAACCTGCTTTTTTTTTTTTTTTTCTAAATGGAAGTCTTTTAAGGAAGAGTCCCCTGGAGCTTTGAAGCTTAGTGGCAACCTTTCCTATGCCTTAAGACGTGGGCTACTGCATATGAAATTCTGTATACAGCTAAAGACTATCATAAAGAGCCATCTCTGAATAAGCACCTTTCTACTGCTATTTCTCATGGGTATTATTTTCTTATTATTTAATCATCTAGGAATATACAGTCCTGAAACTGGGAATATAAAATTGGGAGTTCAGAGGAAAACTGAAGAGACTTACCTTATATTGTCAACAAAATTAACTCAACATGAGCGAAGACCTAGAGGTAAGACCTAAAAGTATAAAACTCTTAGAAGAAAACAAGGGAAATGTTTCACAGTATTAGATTTGGAAATAATAAAAGAGAAAATAAATTGGACTTCATCAAAATTAAAAACTTGTGTGCATCAAAGGAAACTAGCAACCAAGTCAAAAAGCAACCCATGGAATGGGAGAAAATATTTCCAAATCATGTCTCTGGTATGGAATTAATATCCAAAATACATAAAGAACTCCCATAACTCATGACAACAGCAAAAAGCAACTCACTTAAACAATGGACAAAAGACTTCAATAGACATTTCTCCAAGAAGCTAGACAGATGGTCTATAAGCACATGAAAAGATCATTAATATCATTATTCATTAGAGAAATACAAATGAAAAGACAACACTTCACATCCACTAGGATGGTACTAAAAACAAAACAAACCAGATCCTAACAAGTGTTTGTGAGGATATAGAGAAATTAGATCCCTGGTGCCCCGGTGGTGTATAAAATGCTTCAGCCACTATAGTAAACAGTATGACAGTTTCCTTAATAATTTAAAACAGGATTATTGGGGCACCTGGGTGGCTCAGTCGGTTAGGTGTCTGGCTTTGGCTCAGGTCATGATCTCACGGCTAGTGGGTTTGAGCCCCGCATCGAGCTCTGTGCTGACAGCTCAGAGCCTGGAGCCTGCTTCATATTCTGTGTCTCCCTCTCTTTGTGTCCCTCCCCTGCTCATGCTGTCTTTCTCCGTCTCTCAAAACTAGAGAAAAAACATAAAAAAAATTTTAAGTAGGATTATTATAGGGGCACCTGGGTGGCTTAGTCCATTGAGTCTCAGACTCCATTTCATGTTGTGATTTCAGGGTTTGTGAGTCCAAGCCCCGCATTAGGCTCTCTGCTGTTAGCAAGAACCAGCTTCGTACTCTCTCCCTACCTCACTTGCATGTACATGCTCGCTCTCTCTCTCACCAAAAAGAAAAGAAAAGAAGTACTATATGATCCAGATTGAAAACAAGGATTTGAACTGCTGTTCACTCAGGGTTATTCACAATAACCACAAGGTAAAAGCAACCCCATGTTCATTAGTGGATAGGTGGATAAAATATGGTACATAAATATGATAGGATTGTATTCATTATGAAAAAGAAAGGAAATTCAGACACAAGCTATGACACATACGAGACCTGAGGACTTTATGTTCTGTGAAATAAGCCAGTCAAAAAGGATAAATGCCATGTGAGCCCCGTGACACAAGGTACCTCAAGGAGTCAAATTCATAAAGACAGAGGGTAGAGTGGTGGTAGCCAAGGAGCAGGGAGAAATGGTGGGTTAGTGTTTGTGGTGTCCCAGTTCGGGAAGATGTAGAAGTTCTGGAGACGGACGGCGGTAAGGACACAAGCACGTGCACAAGCACGGATGTCCCTAATGCCACCAAAGTATACACTTCAAAATAGTTAAAATGGTGAACTGCATGGTAGATCTATTTTGGCACATTTTTTTAAAACACTGAGGAGCGCCTGGGTGGCTTAGTCAGTTAAGCATCCAGCTTCAGCTCAGGTCATGATCTCACGGTTCGTGGGTTCGAGCCCCACGTCTGGCTCTGTGCTGACAGCTAGCTCAGAGCCTGGAGCCTGCTTTGGATTCTGTGTCTCCCTCTCTCTCTGCCCCTCCCCTGCTCTTTCTGTCTCTCAAAAATAAATAAAAACATTTAAAGAATTAAAAAAATAAATTAAAAAAAACACTGAATCTGTACACTAATCGGTTCATCATAATGAAAACAATGAACAGAAATAAACTTTAACTTGTTCAAATACATTTGCTTTTGTAGCGAATCCAAGTAGGCACCCACAATCCTCATGAACAGCACTGTCCAGCAGAAATATGATGTAAACCACATATGTAATTATGTAAATGATTTAAAAATCTTTAGGAATCATATTTAAAATGTGAAAAAGAGGAGACCTGGGTGGCTCAATTGGCTAGGCATTGGATCAGGTCAATATCAGGTCATGATATTGCGGTTTGTGAGTTTGAGCCCCACGTAGGGCTCTGTGCTGACAGCTCAGAGCCTGGAGCCTGCTTCAGATTCTGTCTCCCTCTTTCTCTGACCCTCACCTGCTCATGCTCTGTCTCTGTCTCCCTCAAAAATAAAGAATTAAAAATAATGATAGGGGCACCTGGGTGGCTCCCTCACTTAAGCGTCAGACTTTGGCTTAGGTCATAATCTACTGGTTTGTAAGTTCAAGTCCCACATTGGGCTCTGTGCTGACAGCTCAGAGCCTGAAGCCTGCTTCGGATTTTCTGTCTCCTCTCTCTGCCCCTCCCCCGCTCACACTCTGTCTCTCTCCAAAATAAACATTAAAAAAATAAATAACAATAAAAGTCAATACAAAGTAAAAAGAAACAGGCAACATTTATTTTATTAGAGTAATTCAAATAATATTTTATTGAACACTGCATATTCAAAATACATAATTTCAACATCTAATCAATATGACATTATTAATGAGATATTTTTAGTCTTTTTTTGTACATTGTAATGGTTTAGAAATTTCAGGTGTGGCCCTAGCTTCATCCCAAGTGCTCAGCAAGAGAGTGGCTACTGAGTCGGTTAGCAGAGCTCCTGGTGTTCGCCTTTCTCCCAGTGCCGTTCATGGGCTGAGCTGAGAAATGGCACCTGCCACAGGGCAGGCTCAGCTTACCCTGTTCCAGTTCACCCCTGTGGAAGGAACTTACTTTGAAAGACCTTCCTCAATCTGATCATACGACAAATTAGCAATGTTAAAACTGTCTGCTAAATGCAGAGATCCAGAGAATGCCTGTTTATGGACCTAACGGGAAACAACAGAAAAGAATGGCTGGTTTCCTTTCTGGATTGTTCCGTGTATTTCTGCCTGGGGAGGCAAAGAGTGAACAAGAAGAAGGTGAAGGGTGAAGAGAAATATCACAGTTGTGGGGGAGGCGGGGCAGGTGGTGGTGAGCGAGAAATTAACAAAGAGGCATCTGTGTTGGGGAGGAACATGCGATTTTATCTTGGAACTTTTTTTTTTTATCTGCGTACCACCATATCCTAAGGCCAAATCAATTTTTTTTCCCTTGGTGGGGATATCAGAGGTTGCACACTATATTTACCAAGTGCAAGAGGACTGCCTGTCCTTGTAATTAACCTATGGAATTAATATCCAGAATATATAAGCCACTCCCCTGTTGATAGCATAATACTTAAAGATGAAATCATATGCTATATGTGAAAAGGCAAAGAATTAACATCAAATATTGACTTCATTTACAGCGCAGTGCCATCATAATAAGACAGGGGATCAGTATGGAATGATCTCTGTTTATAGTTGTTTCTAAACAGTTATGTTCATGTACATTTCCTTTACTTTAGGGAATTTTTAGCGAATGTGGCAAGAGGTTCTTGCCTACCAGTCTAGTGCACAAGAGAGACAAATTGTCATTTTCATGCCAGTTTGTAAGGGCAAAAAATAAACATGTACATAGCAAGGGAAGGCGCTCCATCCCACACTCAGGGGGTGAGGAAAAGCTTTTCAGGGCAGAGTCTAAGAGTAAATTGGAGGCGGCCAAACAAACGTATGCCCTTCCAGGCAGAAGGCAAGCATGAAGTGGTGAGAAGTAACTATCCATTCATGAGCAAGAACTTCAAAGATCCTCCTTTGTAATCTAGAGGCATCGTCCACTTACTCCCTGGGCAATTTTTAGGAGGTTACTTAATTTCTCTGAGCCTTAGTTGACTTCCATCAAATGGGAATGGTAACAGTAACTTCTCAGAATTGTTATGTGAAATAGACAAAATAATCTACGTAATGTTCTTAGCGTGGTGCTTTGTATAGATCAAGCATCTGACAAACAATGGCTGCTATTAGCAAACATGGGTAAATGTGTGTTTAAATGCAGGCCCAATGCTGTTACGGTTCACATAGGATTTCAAACATGGAATATGTTATAATCTCCTAGGAGCAGGTCAATAAAAGGGCATCAGATACATCATATGAAATTCTCTTTCTCAACCCAGTTGAGTGCCAGATGCACTACACAGAAGTTTGTGAAAATTAACACAAATCATAACACAAAAACAACTATGATAATACTGTACTGGAGAAGGATCTTTTTTTTTTTTTGGTGATATCTCTCAATTTTCCTCACGACTCCTAATAGAATACTAGGCTGCTCCCAAATATGAAGACAAAAGGCTATTTGTGCAGTATTGTCTTCCTAAAGTCTTACCTGATTGAAGTATTTTGAATTAGTTATTGAAGATCATCATAAAGTTAAACATCAAGGAAGCATCCATATGCTTTAGCAAATGTGGCACTAGGTACCTGGGAGTCCACAAAATATACGTAAGAGAGGCAGGTGATGAAATTCTACCATTTTTAATTTAAAATAATTTTTAAATTTCTATTTGAGAGAGCAAGAGTGCACAAGTGTGAGTGGGGGAGGAAAGGAAGGAGGGAGAGAGGGAGAGCAAGAGCGAGAGTGAGAGAGAGAAAGAGAAAGAGAAAGAGAATCCCAAGCAGGTACCACGCTCAGCATAGAGCCCAGCATAGACTCGATCCCATGACCCTAGAATCATGACCTGAGCTTAAATCAGGAGTTGGATGCTCAACCAACTGATCCACCCAGGTGCCCCTCTGCCATTTTTAAAAAACAAAAGTTCATTTCTGACAGCACGCTTCAATCCATTATACAATGATTCTGCCCCCATTTGATGAAGTTCTTGGTAGTCTAATTGCACTTTCTGTCGTTTTGCTGATTACTTTCTTGTGTGTTTTTAATTTCAGAGTTTGAGGGCAAGGTTTTATAATAGCAACCTTGTAATGGTTGAATTGAGGGCACATCCCTGTAGACAGAAGTTCCAGATGGGAGTCTGCACTCCGCACTGGCACAGCCCGGTCTGAAACATCGGCTGTCATGACCAGCACTAGTCACATCCCCCCAAGACTTAACGACATATTATGTTCTATATCTTTGAAATAGGAAACATTAAGTCCCAAAGCCACTGGTAGTGCTACGGATTGACACCAATTCAAAGGGCATTCCCTCCCCACCCAAATAGAAATAAAAAACCTGAATAGAACTCGAACTAGTTAGGGGATGGAATCAGTAATCAAAAATTTCCTGGAAATGAAAAATGCTGGATCTGATGGCTTCACTAGGGAATTCTACCAATCATTTAGAGAAGGATTAACACCCATCCTTTTCAAAGTTTTTTAAATTGAAGAAGAGGGAATTTTTCGAAACTCATTCTAGGAAGCTAGCAATACCCTGATACCAAAGCCAGACAAAGGCACTCACTACAAGAAAACTAGAGACTAGTATCCCTTCTGAACATTGCTGCAAAAATCCTCAGCAAAATACTAGCACACTGAATTCAGCAGAATAGTAAAAGGACTATATATCAGGACTAAGTGGAGTTTATTCCTGGAATGCAAGACTACTTCAACAATGGAAATCAATCAGTGTAATATACCACGTTAATAGAACAAGTAAGAAAAAAACTCATATGAACATCTCAGTGAGCAGAAAAAGCATTTGTCAAAATTTAGTATCCTTTCATGATAAAAAAAAAACACTCATTAAATTACCTTAGTGTAATAAAATCCATACCTGAAACACCTACAGCAAACTTCAGATGCAATGGTAAAGAACTGAAAGTTTTTCTTCTAAGACCAGGGACAAAGTTATGATTCCTGGTTTTACTACTTTTATTTGATGTAGTACTAGATGCCCTAGCCAGAGCACTTAGGCAAGAAAAATAAATAAAATTCATACAAATTGGAAAAGAAGAAGTAAAAATATCCCTATTCATAGACATTATAACCTTACATGTAAAAAATGCTAAAGACTCCACAGAAAAGTCATTAGAACTAATAAATTTAGTAAGCTATCAGAATAAAAGCCAACACACAAAAATAGTTAAATTTGTATATACTAACGGTGAACATTCTGAAAAGGAAATTAAAACAACTCCATTTACATCCCCATCAAAAGAATAAAAAATTTAAAAATTAGTTATATATGTGTGTGTGTGTGTGTGTGTGTGTGTGTGTGTGTGTATCATCTTGACTTAATGATTACCTGAAGAGGAAAGTTGCAGGTTTAGTAAATTCCTTCCAATAACACTCACAGAACTGAACACTTACAGCACTTCTTAGGGGTCTTCTATATGTCCTCCTGAGGACCATTAAAAAAAAAATTGGTCCAGGGGCACCTGGGTGGCTCAGTTACTTAAGCATCTGACTTCAGCCCAGGTAACTATCTCACAGTTTGTGGGCTTGAGCCCCATGTCAGGCTCTGTGCTGACAGCTCAGAGCCTGGAGCCTGCTTCCGACTCTCTGTCTCCCTCTCTCTCTGCCCCTCACCTGCTCATGATCGGTCTCTCTCTGTCTCTCAAAAATAAATAAATGTTAAAAAAATTTTTTTTAATTGGTCCCTCTCCTAAATTACTGTATAATATCTCCTGTGAGACCCAGGGGAAATTTTCCTAAAATTGGGCATTCCATGAAGAGTCAATATTCTATAGTTAAAAATATACCTAGAAATGGAAATGGATTTACTTCTCAAGATCTCCTTGTTCATAATAGAGATATAAAAAATAGAGTTCAGAAGCAAGTGAAATAAGATTGAAAAGAGAAGCCTTGATAAGGAAAAAAAAGAATTAACCAAGGAAATGAAAGACTTATACAATGAAGTCTATAAAACATTCTTGAAAGAAATTAAAGAAGACACACACAAAATGCAAAGTTAGGGGCATCTGGGTAGCTCAAGTGTCCAACTCTTGATTTTGGCTCAGGTCATGATCTCACAGTTTGTTCTGCACTGACAGCACAAAGTATGCTCAGGATTCACTCTCTCCCTGTCTCTCTGCCCATCCCCTGCTCTCTTTCTCTGTCTCTCTCAAAAAATGTATGTAAACATTTTTTTTAAATGCAAAGATATCCCATGTTCATGGAACAGAAGACTTACTATTGTTAAAATGGCAATGCTACCCAAAATTATTTATGAATTTAATAAAACCCTATCAAAATCCCAATGATGTTTTTTTCAGGAATAGAAAAATCCATCCTAAAATTTACATAGAATTCTCAACAGACATCAAATAGCTAAAACAATCTTGAAAAATAACAGAGGTGAAGGACTCACACTTCCTGACTCAAAATGTACTATAAAACTATAGAAAGCAGAATGGCATGAGTCTTGCGTTAAGATAGACATATAGACTAATGGAATAGAAGAAAGAGGCTAGAAATAAATCATTGTATATATAGCCAAATGATTTTCAACAAAAGCGCCAAGACCGTCTAATGGGGAAAGGTCAGTCTTTTCAACAAATGGTGCTGGGAAAACTGGATATTCACATGAAGAATGGAGTTGCCTCCTTACCTAATACCATATATGAAAATTAACTCAAAATGGATCAAAGAGCTAAACATTGGATTTAGCACTGCTTTCTTGGATATGACACCAAAGACATAGGCAACAAAAGAAAAATAGGCAAACTAGACTTTGTGAAAATGAAAACTTATGTGCATCAAAGGACATTATCAATGGAGAGAAAACGCAACTTACAGAATTTAAGAAAATAGTTGCATGTCTGATGAGGAATTAATATTCAGAATCTATAGAGGACTTCTAAAACTCAACAACAAATACAAAAATTTGACAAAGGATTTGAATACACGTTTCTTCAAAGAAATCCAAATGGCCAATAAGCACATGAAAAGATCCTCAACATCACTAATAGTTAGGGAAATGCAAACTAGAACCACAATGAGATACCAACTTATATACTGGTTCTCCACAAAATTGAAATTACAGTTACCAGAGGACCTAGAAATTCTATTTTTGCATATATCTTAGACCACTCAGGCTGCTGTAGCACACTGTCGTGGGCTGGGTGATTTATAAAAAACAGAAATTTATCTCTCATGATTCTGGGGCATGGAAGCCCAAAATCAGGGCGCCAGCATGGTATGGTTCTTGTGAAAGCTCTCCTCTGGGTAGCAGATGGCCAATGGTTTCCTCCACATGGTGGAGGTGCATGTAAGTTTTCTTTCAAAATGGCACTAATCCCATTCATGACTGCTCTGCCCTAATGACCTAAGCCCCATCTCCTAATACCATTACATTAGGCATTAGGATTGCAACATATGAATTTTGGGGAGCGATTAACCCCCAAAATTGAAAGCAGGGTCCTGAATACACATTCCTGAATACACCTACATTCATACAGCATTATTTACAATAGCTAAAATATGGAAGCAAACTAAGTATCCATTGACAGGTGAATGGATACAATGGAATACTTTTCAGTATTAAAAGTGATGTGATACAACATGGATGAACTTTGAAGGCACTATGCTAAGTGAAACAGGTCAGTCACAAAAGGACAAATACCACACGATTGCACATCTATGGGACTATCTACAGTAGTCAAATTCAAGGGGTCAGAAAGTAAGGGTGGATGAGGGGGTGGGAGGTGAGGGAGAATGAGGAGTTATTTTTTTAACGGGTGTAAGATTTCAGTTTGCGAAGATGAAAAGAGTTCTGAAGATGGATGGTGGTGATGATTGTACAACACTGTGAATACACCCAATGCCTCTGAACTGTACACTTAAAAATGGTTGAGATGAGGGATGTCCAGGTGGCTCAGTTGGCTGAGCATCCAACTTTGTCTCAGGTGGTGATCTCACAGCTCGTGAGTTCAAGTCCCACATCGGGTTCTGTGCGGATAGCTCAGAGCCTAGAGCCTGCTTCAGATTCTGTGTCTCCCTCTCTCTCTGCTATTTCCCTGCTCATGCTCTGTCTCCGTCTCTCTTTCAAAAATAAACACTTAAAAAATTTTAAATGGTTAAGATAAATTTCATAATGTATATATTACTACAATAAAACAATTGAAAAAAGGAAAAAAGTAACTAATGTAAAAAACTCAAAATTATATTCTTAAACTCTTCCTTAAGTAGATGGACAAAAAAAAATGATTGTCAGCTGTGCTGACAGCTCTCAAAAATAAACATTAAAAAATGTGTGCAGACATTGAAGACCTGAAGAACACTACCTCACACAACTTAATCTAATTTATATGTATCTAACATTCCGCCCAACCACAGCAGAATACAACTTATTTTCAAGTACATACAAAAAATTCACCAAGGTAGAGGATTTCCTGAACCACAATCGAAGCAAATCTCATCAAGTCTAAAATGACTGAAAGTATATTCTCCAATTACAATGGACTCCAACAAAAAATCAAAAGCAGAAAAATATCTGGGAAATGCCCCATATGCACAGAACTTTAAGAACTCTCTTTTGTATAACCCAGGGGTGAAATAGGAAATCATAGATAAAATTAGAAATACTTTGGATTACATGAAAAGAAGAATAGAAGTCAAAATCTGTGGATGCAGATAAGTAAGTGTGTAAGGGAAAATGTATAGTATCAAATGTTGATATTAGGACAGAAGTAAGATAGGAAAAGGTATTAGAGTGCCTGGGTGGTTCAGTCAGTTGAGTGTCCAAGTCTTTGTTTCAACTCAAATTGTGATCTCACGGTTCCAGGGACCAAGCCCCCCATCAGGCTCCTTGCTAATAGCACAGACCCTGCTTGGGATTCTCTCTCTCCCTCTCTCTCTGCCCCTCCCTTGCTCATGCTCTCTCTTTTTCTCTCTGTCTCTCAAAATAAATAAACCTAAACAAAAGATATGAAAAGATCTAAACTTTCACTTTAAGAAACTAGGAGATAAGAGAAAAAAGCATACCCAAAGCAAGAAGAAGGAAGAAAGTGATAAACTTAAGAGCAAAAATTGAAAAAAAGAAAACAGAGAAGCAAGAAAATCAATGGAACATAAAGTTGACTTGAGAAGATTGATAAAAATGATAAGCCCTTGGCCAGACTAATCAAGAAAAAATGCAAGTTACTAACATCAGGAACAATTTGAGTTGAAATGAAGACTTGGACACTCAACTTAATGTTGAGGATGCTAAAATGAGTAAGACACCATCAGTTACTCTCAAGAAACTATGTAGCAGTGGATAGGAACAGAAAAACAGACTTTGGTATCATAAATTATATATTGGTTCACACATGAACATTTACTTGCCCTTTGGCTCTAAGGTTTACTAGAAATGATTTGCTATTTTGTGATCTCTTTTAAAATGTAATAAATGATAAAATTCTACTTCCCAGATGGTCATAATTGAAAGTGACCGTATAGATAATTCTACTATAAGAAGTCACACAAATGTCTTGGGACAACATTAAGTTTCATCAAAGTTGATGTTTTTTAAAACCATGTTAGAATTCATCCTTCCTTCCTTTATTCAACAAGTGTGTATTGATAGGTTTCTAAGTGCTTATTAATTCCACTGTAAGCCCCAAGAGACTTGGTTTTTGTTGTCTGTTTTCTTCCAGTGGCGCACAATAGATGCTTGATTCATACTTTATGGACTGAGTATTGAAAGAACTCAGGGTAGCCTGCCAGAATGCCCTAAGAGTGGCTCCTTCCTACCCACACAGAGCTTACAGTCTAATGAAACACTGGACTTCATGTTACCCCTGAAACTTAAACAGTCTCTTGCGAAAACTGAACACTTTTGTTACATGAAAGACCCAGGAAGCTGATATCATCAGCAGATCATGAAGCCAAAAGACACTATAATGCCAAAACTTTAAATACAGTATCTTTTGTATTTATTTTCGTATATCCATGCATGCATATACACATGCACACGTATAAAATCACTGCTGCTTTTCCTCCACAAACCCTATCCGGGGTTTTGGGGAGACTCCCAGCCATGGGTACAGAGGGTGCCATCCCCCCCCCCCCCCCCGCCCATCTGGCCACCCACGCATATCCTAACCAACAGCCTAGCCTCCCAGCTGCTCAGTCTGTTGTTTTTCAAAAAGTCACATTATGATCATTAGTAGTAGTAGTAGTAGTAGTGACCAATACTTCCGTTCTTCTATTGACAATTTAGCAAAATGCAAATAAAAATGATGACGTTAACATCAAAGATGAGGAAAATTAGTGACACTATGGATACAATTTTTAACCATACCAAAACTTGTTCTTTAAGCCTAAAATTAGTGTATAAGGGAGTCAGCTTTAAGCTGTTTTTGAGAAGAATAAGTACTGTATCCTAGCATAATTTAACAGGCAGTTGAAACCTAGGGCAGTAAATTTCTGTATGTGTAATTTCAGTACCGTAAACCGTATACCTTGTATTTTTACAAAACAATACCGATGCCTGGAAAACTTGTTCTCGTGAATATCGTCGTGATAACAGTCGTTGAAAGGAGAGACACCCTCGAATGGAAAAAGAATCTTATTAGACGTATCTAACTGGGGTGCCGTGGGTCAAACGTTCCTGCTAGGTTCACTTGCTCTATCAAGAATCCCGCTCGGTAAAGAAGTGCTGCTCTTGTCCAGAGCGTGATATGAGGACTTCTCAACTTGGTAGCAGAAGTCCAGTCTGCGAGGAAAGCAGGGCTACTGGGCAAAGATGAAGACAAACAGGAGTCAGGAAGGGACACCTCGGCACTGGGGTTTGGCCCTAGCAGACGAGGCCAGCGGCGGATCGCGGCGAGAGCGCAGCGCCCAGGTCACCCGCACCCCCACCCCCCCCACCCCCACCCCATCTCTTCTGCCTCCTCGTTCCAGCCCCCGAAGGGACGCCGTCCGCAGACGCTCGGAGGCCTGCCCGGATCGCACCCGTCCAGTTTAGGGCGGGAGCGCGGGCGCCCAGCTCCCCGCGAGGTGGTCCGCGAGCAGGGGCGGGGGACGGGCGGGCAGCCCGAGCGCGGAGGCCCCCGAGCGCCAGGCCCCGCTTCCGG